>NW_026911272.1:0-1000 GCF_963692335.1 Osmerus eperlanus | reverse complement strand
AGAGGGTGGCGCCAATATTGGTACCACTCGCGTTGCAAACTGACCTCACAATCTACTTTTGTCATTGAGTGTTAATGAAACAAATCACATGGCATTCAGAAGTCACAGTGGCATTGTGTACCTTTTGTGACACTTTGAGTTGATTTGTCTTGTCTGACGCAATAAGTCAAACCCTCCCATCTAACACAGTGGGAGGATTCAAGTCAACTCTCACGGAACATGAGAGGATTTGAAACAGTGTTAAGCTCTGGGTGTCGGTTCAGTGTCTTGCAGCTCCATCTACAGGCCCCCCTATGGTCCATTAATTCTGCTCTGCCTGCAGACAGGTGCATCTGTACACCGATGGAAAGATAGACACTATAAACACACAGTCATGACATCAGGCAGTGCAGGAAAAACACACATACACACATAGACAAAATAGGGGGGAGAGGAGACTAAACTGCTGACTTGACTGATTGTTGGTCTTTGATGTGTGTGTGCATGTGTGTTTGTGTATGCTTGGGGTCAAGGCGGTTGTGTGTGGGTATGGCAATATGTGCTAATAGGGGATAGTTTCAGTTATGTGTGTGAGTGTATTTTGATATGGGTGAATCTGTTTGGTTTTGCAGTGAGATGGAACTGATGTGTGGTAAATTAGTGTGTAAAGTGGCCAGGTGATCAGATGATGAGCACCTTAATTATCCATTATTGCATCCTGTGTCCTCTATGTGATCTCTCTATCTCTCTCTCTCAGTTTTGTTCATTTCTAGATGCTGAGAATGTAGCTTTACAAGAATGTAGATACAGCTTTACATGATGTGGCAAAAGTCTATCTTCAGAAATAGATCGCAAAATAAAGCGAGGAAGAGAGAAAGAGAGAAGAAGAGTGAGAAAGAAGAAACATTGTATATATAATATAAATCATAGCACATAATGCGTGACATTAGACTGGTCATCCAGTTTGGTCATGCTCTCTGTCCCTCTGTTGGTTAGCCAAGTCTTCTCTGGGGTTAGTGAA
>NW_026911271.1:7500-41285 GCF_963692335.1 Osmerus eperlanus | reverse complement strand
TGAGAGGTTCTTAATGGTGGTTAGCGAAACGCCTCTGACCTCTCTGACCTCACTGGCTTGGTGAGTAGGGCCATGCTTGGACCATGTGACTAAAGAATGTGCCCACAGTTCTGCGTATGACAAGGCTTTAAAAAGCACGTCCAATATGTCATGACTGAGTATCTTGGCTCTTGATGTAAGACTCTCTGTGTTATTTCAATCATTAACGACCTTAATTGGCCGCAGGTAGAATGGGAGAGACATTACTAATTGATAAGGAGAGCAGGAACATTAAAATCCTCTCCACAGAGCCCCACCTGCGCTGGGCAGATCTATCTTCATACCCGCTCCCTGACTCCTGCCAAGACATACAATAGATTAAACAATGAATGAATGATTTATTAGCTGTCGTTGTCATGCTATTTAGATGGATGGGCGTACACGCTGTGTGACCTCACTTCCTTGTTCCCTGCCTTGTATGTGAGGGTGTGAGGAGAGGAGGGGGTGGGCCCAGGGACAGGGGGAAGGTGGGGCAGGTCAGACACACTGCTGGTCAGTGACAGGACCCTGGCTCTTGATCAATGACCTGGGACACCGTGGTGCTAGAACACCAAGCCCTACCAGCTGCAGCTGAACCTCACATAGGTGTGTGTGTGTGTGTGTGTGTGTGTGTGTGTGTGTGTGAGAGAGAAAGCGTGTGTGTCTGTGTGTGTCTGTGCGTGTCTGTGCGTGTATACATATGTGCTCATGTGTGTGATTGTGTGTGTATGGCTTTGTGGGTGTGTGTGTGTATGTGTGTGTGTGTGTGTGTATGTGTGTGTGTGTGTGTATGTGGGTCAAAGGGGAAAAAAAGGGTAAAACCACGAAACAGAGCCCTCACCTCTCTCCAGCTCTCCAACCTTAGCTCCCCTGTCCTCCTCCCTCCTTTCCCTCTCTTTCCTTTGCTGTCCTCCACTCCTCCACTCCCACCTTCCCCTCTCCTCCTCTGCTCTCCCCCTCTCCCTCTCTCTCTCTCTCTCTCTCTCCTCTCTCTCTCTCTCTCTCTCTCTCTCTCTCTCCCTCTCTCTCCTCTCTCTCTCTCTCTCTCTCTCTCTCTCTCTCTCTCTCTCCCTCTCTCTCTCCCTCTCCTCTCCCCCTCTCTCTCTCTCTCTCTCTCTCTCTCTCTCTCTCTCTCTCCCCCTCCCTCCCTCCCTCCCTCCCTCCCTCTCTCTCCCCCTCTCTCTCTCTCTCTCTCTCTCTCTCTCAAATGGGTTATTGTGGCGATGCTCCTGACAGGCCATGGTTTGGATTTTGATTTATGTTCTTCTGAAGCTCAAATCAAAGATTCCATCTAGCTCTGCTTTATGGCAGCTGGGATGATGAATGGTGCAGTCTCCCGGTCAAACCAAGCCTCTGTGTCTTTGCCCCACATTTTAATTGCTAAAGTAGCCAGTCATCGCTCAGCCCTACCCTCTCTCTCTCTCTTTCTCTGTCTTCCAGTCTCATCCTCTTCCTGCTTCTCTACCCTATTGTCTCTCTCACTCTTTTTTTTGCACTTGGTTTCCTACATTCCCCTTGCTGTGCAATAACGCCACCTCATTTGATCTCACAGGTGCTAGGATGTTCCCCGAGGACATTGAGGTTAACGTAGGAGAAGTTATCTGAGAAATCATTTCTGAAATCATAATCACTGCTTCTTTAATGGAATATCCTGAATTTAAAATAGTAAGCAGTCAAACAGATATCCCTCAGTATTCAAGAACAGTTTCTGTCTTCCCTTTTCCCAGCCCCGCTATAGTACACCTCTGGCGTTGCACTGTGATATACTGCAAACAAGCTTGATGAGGGGGAAAATTCATTCCTGCATCAACATAAAAAGGCACTTTATTTGGAGGAAGAATGTGTTGATGTCAGGCTCTGATAGAGTTGATGTTTTCTCACTATTTTTCAAAAGTAAACACATTCAGCGCCACGCGACATTACTAAGTAGGTTAAGTATCGCCCCGGGCTTCCATCCATCACGGCTGAATGAACGAAGCTTCTGCTGGATGAGAGGTGAAAGTTTTCCTCTGTGCCAGGATGACATTTAATTTTTCACGTCTTCTGCGCGGTCCTAGTATGAATTTTGGCAGACCTGGTGCCATTTAGCTACTTGGCAGTTTGGAATTGGGCGATGAATCACCACGTGGATTCTACAGGAGTCAGTCACTACATAATATTGTTTCTGTGTCAGGAAAGAGAGAGAGAGACAGAGAGAGAGAGAAAGAGAGAGAGAGAGAAAGAAAGAGAGAAAGAGAGAGAGGTTGTCGCAAATCACTCCCCCCCCCTTTCCTCCTTGTGAAAGAATAGACCCCCCACACACACACACACACTCCAGAACTCGAAGTGTTTCTGAGTGAGTGTAAAAGGTAAGGGGGTCTTTGAGGTCCACTGTTAGATGTTTTGACAAAGAGCGCTCAGGAAAGAAATCGATGCAGTCAGGAGAGCCGAAGCAGCCAGAGAACACAAGCCCTTCTCCACCCATGACAAAGTCAAGCGAGCAGAGAATAGACTGACTATGCCCCTGACATACTCCATCTATTCTCGTCTGATACAGAGCTGCTAGTATAAACATATTTTTGGCCTGAAGACTTTAACAATATCTGTCTCTGTGCTTCTGCTTCACAGACCTGGACAGCAGTGTTCCGTCGCAGGCAGATGTTCTGAAAATGTGCAGAGATGATACATTTACATTTAGTCATTTAGCAGACGCTCTTATCCAAAGCGACTTACAGTAAGTACAGGGACATTCTCCCCGAGGCAAGTAGGGTGAAATGCCTTGCCCGAGGACACAACATCATTTGCACTGCCCGGAATCGAACCGGCAACCTTCTGATTAATAGCCCGATTCCTTAACCGCTCAGCCACCTGACTCCCTAACATTGACCTGCTTCAGTAAGAAACTCTGACACTCCGGTCTGGTCCACAGTCCAATAGCCCGACAGTGTGCGGAGGTGAAATACATCAGAGCACATCTGAAACATTACCATATATTTACCAAACAACGGATGGTGGAACTTCCGACACGTTTAAACAACCCCCGTTAGAAATGTGAGTACTGTATGCTTTCAGTGACAGGCGTGGGCAGGTATGGTAATAAGAGCCATATTACTGTTCATCTCCTTATACTCTGAGTTATTTTTCCGTGGGCTCAGGCTAGGTGAGCACTCCATTAGAGATGTCCACAGCAGTTATAATAAGGTCGAGGATGACACCAGGTAGACCCATTACTGCCTCAGCCGCTCCACAACCACCAACACCTCGTCCCCATTACCTGGCGGAACTGCTGGAAAGCCTTCGTTACCCAAAGCTGCCCCCCCCCCCCCCCCCCACCAGCACCCCCTCCCCGGCCTCCTTCTAGACGTCCCCCTCGGAGATCAGAGAGGAGTGGGAGTCTGCTGTGATTGGAGGAGACAGGGAGGAGTTCTTCAGGGCAAACCAGCTGTGACTGGCCTGATGGGTGGCTGTCACTGTGCCCTGACGTGATATAATACGAAATGATATTGAACAACGTCGCTTTGGCACTAAATTGTTAGTAAGGCTTCAGGTCTGACAGCGGCCAGTTTACAGCTTGTAATCCCAAGGTCTTTGAAACCTTGCTTGACATAAATTGAGTTTGGCTTTGGAAGAGAAAAAAGGGAAACGACAGAGAAAGTGTTCTCTGGTGTTCCGTCTGTTGGCTTCCGCTGGAAACTTTCTCTGACAGTTTACCCTACAGAGACGTGGCCCGAGTTTTCCTGTCAAATAAGATTGAAACGTTGGTCAATTTTGTGTGTGTGTGTGTCTGTGAGAGAGACACTGAGAGAGAGAGAGAGAGAGAGAGAGAGAGAGAGAGAGAGAGAGAGAGAGAGAGAGAGAGAGACAGAGACAGAGAGACAGAGAGAGAGAGAGAGAGAGAGAGAGAGAGAAGAGAGAGAGAGAGAGAGAGAGAGAGAGAGAGAGAGAGAGAGAGAGAGAGAGAGAGAGAAAGGGAGAGAAAGGGAGAGAAAGAGAGAGAGAGAGAGAGAGAGAGAGAGAGAGAGAGAGAGAGAGAGAGAGAGAGAGAGAGGTAGAGATCTGCCACCAGGCTCTGAGATCCAGGATGGATCTGCGATGCAAAGCATCAACGAAACCCCTGAACAGCGGTCTGCTCGTCTGGGAAAGCATGACTAATGCCCAGGGTGACAGGGACAGATAAGCCTCATCCCTCACCTCGCACACTCACCGCTTCTCTGCAATCACTCTCTTCATGGAGGGCTCCCAGGTCGTTACTGTGGGAATCGTTTGAACTGTTATTTAGGCTGCTGTGGGCTGAGGTCACAGACACAACTGTATTATGCTGCCCGGGATCACATCCGCCTCAATGAATATTCATATTCAAACAAACATTCAAACAAACATTCAAAACACAGAATGTGAATACAGTCTTCCGGGATTTCCATCCAACGCTATCTGACCAGTATGAGTCTGGTTGGTATATCATTTAATTTTGAAGACATTTTGACGATACTGTCGTTTGTCGAAATTAGAAAGTGCAGCTGTGGAATATGAATACAGTTTGTTGAGAACGAGTTAGCATCAAAGCAGACCGTGAAATCCCCCAAAGAGTGTGTGTGTGTGTGTGTTTGTGTGTGTTTGCATGCGTGTGTATGTGCATGTGTTTGTGCATGTGTGCAGCACTGTGATGCTGTTGTTCCATCTGTTTGGCAGAAGCTACAATACTGGCAGTCATAGCCAACAGGAGGATAGATTCAAGATGGCTTCTCTTGTTGGTTGCACAAAATGCTAACAGAGGACTGCAACAGAGAAGGAGAGGGACTTTCCTCTGCTCGACCTGACTTAGGGGCAGGCTCAAAGCTATCTGAAAGGGTCGTTAATCTCAGGACGTGGACACAGTAACCTACACCTCACGGTAACAGTGTGTAGTTTGCTGGATGTGAACACCGAGAGCTGGATCCATCCAGCAGAGATTTTGACAGAGATGTTTAAACAGTTTACTCTGATGTGATGTCCGGGAATATGCTTGCCAGCTGCAATACATCCAGTAATGAGATACTGTGACACCTGTTCACTTCACCAACCATCCAGGTTCAAACAGGGTCCTTTGATAGTATGCAATATAGTAGTACTTTTACATAACATAATATTATACATTTTGCTAATACAAATGTCATAGATAGAGAGAGAGAGAGAGAGAGAGGAAGAGAGAGAGAGAGAGAGAGAGAGAGAGAGAGAGAGAGAGAGAGAGAGAAAGAGAAAGAGAAAGAGAGAGACAGAGACAGAGAAAGAGAAAGAGATCCCTGTGAGGTCTGTGAGATCTCTTGGCACCAGGAGTGACAGGCTGGCATCGGGCACATTAAGATGGCAATCAGTATTCTGATCACTCTCTCCTAATGACAGGGGATTTACCGCCTGCCTGCAACACATCCACACTGATTTACCCCACATGACACACTCACACACACACAGACACAGAGGGACACTGCTTCAAACCCTCTGGAAATGAGTCAGGTGGCTGAGCGGTGAGGGAAGCGGGCTAGTAATCTGAAGGTTGCCAGTTCGATTCCCGGCTGTGCAAAATGACGTTGTGTCCTTGGGCAAGGCACTTCACCCTACTTGCCTCGGGGGGAATGTCCCTGTACTTACTGTAAGTCGCTCTGGATATGAGCGTCTGCTAAATGACTAAATGTAATGTATGGAAATGAAGCTGGCGTGAGAGTCCGAGTCTTGATACCAGGGATGATTTGGCAGTCCTACATGATCTGTGCTGTAATGAATTAACAGACGAAGCTTCAGCCGAGCTGAAGGTTTTCCCGTGGATGAGATCTCTGCTATGACAAATCCATCGCTTAGACTATCTCTCCCTCCATCTTCACGCCCGCATAAGCCCTGGAGGATCAGGGTCTAATTGCCAAACGAGTATAAGAGATAGAGAGATAGAACAGGAGGGGGTGAGGTATGAAGGAGGGAGATAGGCAGTCTCATACTAAAGGGTGTGAATTTATGCAGATTATCTCTAAGAGCGTAGAGTCAGAAGCTCGTCATTTTACTTTAGGAGGTAGTGTACTTTTACTGACGTTCCCGAACAACTGTCATGCTGTATATTACACTGGGTATTATTCCTGAGCGGTAAGGTTGTCGGAAACACTGTAACACTTGTAACAATTGCATCTACACCCATCTAATCCAAAGACAAAATTGTATTTTATGCTTTGTGGCTGAACATGCAATGTTTCTATTTCATGTCAACCAAAGTGAGCTGCCAACGAAAGTATAAGACTGCTTAACACTATTTATGTAACAACTCAATCAGCGTGTTACTTGACACAGAAATGAGCAATCGGCTTCCAGGGTGAGAGAGATGACTACAGTACAGTAATGTAGACATCTCTGTCTTTCTGTGTCTCTCAATCTACGTCTCTCTTGGTCTGTCTCATGCTATATCTCTGTGTTTCTCTATTTGCCTCTCTGTAAGCAGCTGTCTCTCTCTGTTTCTCTCACTCTACAGTGGTCTCTATCTGTCATGCTCTCTCTCTTTCTTTCTCTCTCTGTCTTATCTATCTACTGTATCTATCTACTCTATCTATCTATCTATCTATCTATCTATCTATCTATATATCTCTCTCTCTACATATCAGCCTGTGTGTGTTTGTCTCACTCTGTGTCTCTGTCTCTGCCTTTTTGACTATCTATCCATCTCTCCATCTCTCCATCTCTCTGCCCCTCTCCCTCAATCTGTCGGATGGATTCTCCCTTCTGTTTGCAGAAGTGACGATGCTGTCTGTTCTGCTCACATTCCCTCCTACCGACCGACATCTCGACATGTGGAGAAGGATGTTCCTGTCTCCCTCGTCACAGCAGAGACGTCGCAGTTCACATCCCTCCCTCCCTCCCACCCTCTCCCCTCTCTCCCACACTCCCTCCCTCTCTCCTCCCTCCCTCCCTCCATCCATCCCTCCCTCCCTCCCTCTCTCCTCCCTCTCTCCTCCCTCTCTCCTCCCTCCCTCCCACCCTCTCTCCTCCCTCTCTTCTCCCTCCCTCCCTCTCTCCTCCCACCCTCCCTTTGTGCTGTCCAACCCACACGATGGGATTTTCCTCTTTAGAAGCATGCCAGTCCATCAAAAGATGCCACCTTTCATGTTCCCAACGCGGAAGGAAGAGAAGGAGGAGAGAGGTGGGAGAGGAGTCAGACTAGTTACAGACATACACTGACATGTCTGACGCTTACTGCAGCCGCTACATCAGAGGGGTTGTCATGTCCATGACCACCCCCGGATCAGAAACCAAATATGACGTGTTAAACAGGGTCCCAGGTATGGAAAAAATAGATTTTCTGCATCAGTGTTAACATGAATCACATATTCTTAATAATTTTCCTACAGAGTTATCTGAGAAGAACTGCAAGAGCTCTAAATTAAAACCCTTCACCTTGACACCATATAAATGTAATTCTGTCAATATAAGATATATAAATAGATAGAGGTGTAGCCATTCATAATCTACCTGAATATTTAAATGTCTCTTTGGGCGACTAGGAAGAGAAAGATACTTGATCAATCGGCAGAATTCTTCCTCTGCAATAAGGAGCGTGCTAATTAAAACTGCGGACCAATCTAGCAGGTGTCAACACCGAGGTAAAAGATGAAAGTAGTTAGAAGTGGATCTGTGTTCACTCTTTGGTCGTCCCTCAGACAAAGCCTTAAAATATATATTTATTTCAATCAGCTAAAAATCATAATATATATACATATTTACCATTTCTCTTTTTCTCTCTATAGATATTTGCTGTTTTACAGTCTACATGCATTTATGTGTGTATGTGTGTGCACATAATAACTAAACAAATCTAAAGTTAAACCAAGACTAAACATTTCTCCAGTGGTCCACTCAAGCCGCTCCATTCAGTGCCTCAGGAGTCAGGTGGCTGAGCGGTTAGGGAATCGGGCTAGTATTCAGAAGGTTGCCGGTTTGATTCCCGGCCGTGAAAATGATGTTGCCTTGGGCAAGGCACTTCACCCTACTTGCCTCGGGGGGAATGTCCCTGTACTTACTGTAAGTCGCTCTGGATAAGAGCATCTACTAAATGACTAAATGTAAATGTTTCATCTCTGCCTGCGACAGATGTAATTGTAATGTAATTCACTTCCCAGCTAACAGAGATTGAGCCTTTGAGCTGTTCTTGTCAAACAGGAGTCTTTGTTAGTTTTTAGAGAAATGTTAAGGAGACCTTTTCAGCGTGGGCCTCGACAGTGTCTGTGAATGTTAATGCTCTTTAATGAAGAGAGGAAGACAGCAGTGTGCAGTGCTGTCTGACCACATCCCCCTTCACAACGTGAAGAAGTGGAGGAAGGAGACCAAACAGTCTTAAACGCTTGTAAGTTTAAAGGATCGCATTCCTGGCTTCATGAAGCAAAGCGAAACTATGGTGTGACATTGGATTTTTTTTTTTTTTTTTAAGGTTTTGGTCAAGAATCAGCCTTAACATTGGTAGTGAGAAAGGCGTCTCAAGAAAAAGGGCTTGCCGCAAACTATGACATCAGAGCTGATAGAAGAACCGTGGCGACGTTTGGGTGGCGCTTCCACAGTGTCTCCGTGCATCACCCAACTTCTTCCTAAGATTTTCTATTTCCAGAAAGAAACTAATTAATCTGGAGGAGAAACTGTTCTCTTGGCTGGCCTGTCGTGAGAAATGAAGAGAGATTATTTTAGCCATGGAGATCAATGACAAAGTGTACAAGGTGGGAGAGTGTGTGAGGGTGTGTGAGGCTGTGTGAGAGTGTGTGAGTCAAAGAATAAGGACTTCTTAACCCTAGGCAAGGGTGTCGTCATCTCACCTTCCTTAAACCAGGTAGAAAAAACACAGTTGTGTCAAACATGACAGATTTAGATGAATTAATGACCTAGGTTATTAATAGGTGGAGATGCATATATTAACCACTCTGGGTAAAGGTAGCTTCAATTATGCAGCCAGGATAAAAACCAGGCTGACTTCTGTTGCCAGTAGGCAGCCAAGTTTGGAACATTTATCACAAATGAATCAACGCCTGACAAAGACTGAGATAACAAATGTATTTTCGTTGGATCAAATTGAAATGTTCTCATGATTAGTTGCTTTCGATTCATTAGTGTTGGTTGATGCTGATAGCAGTGTATGTCTCCTTAAACACAAGCTCTGTATTTGAAAAAAACTTCTCGGACATTCGTTCGGTTTTCACTCTTCTTCCAGCTCTCAGCGAAACCCACCGGCACAACCTTCACCATTTAATGAGCCATCTCTCCTGTGCAGGGCTGTTTGGGGACGACACACAGGGACGTTCCCCTGTCTGAGGGGACCACTACATTGACCAGGGAGCCACATCCCCCTGGGGCAGCCTCTCCGTGTGATTTGTGGAGGGGAAAGACTGATGAAGTGCTGTTGCCACCCTGCTTCTTTGCTAGATCAATTCTACATGTAGGAGTGGGCTTTATGAATGATGGAGACCTCCTCAAGTCATCCATACAGCTGCCCAAAGCCCCAGCCCAGGTCCCCCTCGGCCCCTCAGCCACAACAAGGCCGGAATAAAGCAATCACTCTTCCAAACAGAACCATGCATTACGCAAACACCCACACACACACTAACAGGAATATACACACACAACAACAACAGGAACGCACGTGCACACACACACACACACCCATACACATGCAGACGCACACCGACAGGAATGCGCGTACACACGTGCAGTAATACACGCGCACGCACACACGCATACAAACACACACATACGTCTGTACCCTGGCCCCAAGCCTACAGAATACCAACATTGTATTTTGATGTCGCTAAATCAATCTTTCAATCCAGTCGCCCCAAAACTGGAAAACAAAGATTTTTTGTTTTACGTTTCATCCCCCAGTTGACTGAAGGCGCTGTGAGCAACCTCCAGCCCTGACACGAGCCCTCTGCTCCCCCTCTGAGTGCTGTCAGTCTGCTCTCTGGTACACTGGAGCATCACTGGCGAGGCACGCCCACGGGCGCATGCCAATAACACAGATCTGATGGTATTGAGGGATCACTCCCATCGTCAGAGGCCTGGATTGCATCTTGAAAGTGAGCGGCACACACAGATGTCATGAGTTCTACCTCCTGCAGAGAGGTTGAAAGAGAAAAGTGGAGCACAATGAATACTTGAGTGTTCTGGAGGCTATGACATTGAAAGGCCTCTCCCCTTTCTGTGAAGATTTCAATAGAAGAAAGGATCTGCTCGTGCTTTTTAATCGCAACTTTTAGACTGATCGGCTGAAGTTGCATGTGCAAATCATTGAATATCTGACAGAAGTCCTCATTTATGATAATCCTCATGTCAAGAAAGATGAGGAGGAGGAATGGGAGGAGGAAGAGGAGAGGAGGAGGAGAGGACGAGGAGAGGAGAGGAGGAGAGGAGGAGGAGAGGGGGAGGTGGAGAGGAAGAGGAAGAGGAGGAGGAGAGGAGGAGAGGAAGAGGAGAGGAGGAGGAGAGGAGGAGGAGAGGAAGAGGAGGAGGAGAGGAGGAGGAGGAGGAGAGGAAGAGGAGGAGGAGAGGAAGAGGAGTAGAGGAAGAGGAGAGGAGGAGGAGAGGAAGAGGAGGAGGAGAGGAGAGGAGGAGAGGAAGAGGAGGATGAGAGGAAGAGGAAGAGGAGGAGAGGAAGAGGAGGAGGAGAGGACGAGGGGAGGAGGAGAGGAAGAGGAGGAGGAGAGGAGGAGGCGAGGAAGAGAGGAGGAGGAGAGGAGGAGGAGAGGAGGAGAGGAGGAGAGGAGGAGAGGAGGAGGAGAGGAGGAGGAGAGGAGGAGGAGAGGAAGAAGAGGAGGAGAGGAAAAGGAGGAGAGGAAGAGGAGAAGTTGCAGTATCTGACACAGGTAAGGAGCACGACTGGCCCCCTTCACAACACAGCGTACATACACTGTTGTTAAAACCCCCCAACTCATTTTTAAATACACAAGTTAACATGGTGTCTCACAAGCAGAACATAAATTACGCTGTCACGCATCGGAGAAGTCATTAATATATCTCATGGTTTATCATGCGTGTATTAAGAACATGTGTTTTGGGTCAGCGTTATGATTCATAAGTCATCTTCTCAAGGACATTTATAGTACATGAGATATAGGGATGTACTTCCATTTCCTCCCCCTTCCTGTGAGAGTCACAGAGGCTGTAGGGTTGTCGACCAAGGTGGTGTTCTCAGGAATGCTCACTGTCCCCCTCCTCCACCCCAAGACAAACACCTCCATCAGACATGCACAAGAGAACACACGTGCACGTAAGCGAACACACGTGCACACACACACACACACACAAACCACAATCTCCCCACAAGTGGAACGTTTTGACAGTGTGCAGAGGATGGGCAAACAGGAAGTAGTATTTATGAGTTGGTCGATACTGTGTCTGGATGACAACATGTCCTTGTTACATTCTGTCACCATGATGGCTCACTAATTTCGAAGGGAATGCTTATCCCGCCTCCAACAGGGGGCGAGACAGTTTAATTTGGCAGTAAAAATGCCAATCAAGAGGTTACTTGTTGTTCCTGGGGAGGTCATGATGAGGGTAAATCCATGGGAGGAAATATATTCACACAGCCCTCTCACAGACACTCCTAACCCTTGACATCCCATTTGGGCTGTAATTCCAGGCTGTTAAAGTGACAGTGAGCCCGAACCTCTGAGCCGCTGGAGGGGTGGGGGGGGCGGGGGGGGGCAGGGATGATCACAGAGCCTGGCCTCTGATTCATGTCCTGCTGCGGTTCAGAGAGGGAGGAGGGAGATGGGGGAGGGGGGAGTAGGGGAGAGGGGGGTGTGGGATGAGAGAGAGGGAAGGGGGGGAGAGAGAAGGAGAAAGAGAGAGGGGGAATGAGAGGAAAGTGGGAGAGAGAGAGAGAGAGAGAGAGAGAGAGAGGAGAGAAGAGAGAGATGAGAGAGAGAGAGAGAGAGAGAGAGAGAGAGAGGGGGGGGGGTGCGTTGTGTGTGTGTGTGTTTGCACATTAGGGTGTTTGTGGGGTTAGTTACTGTGAGAAGAACAAGTGGAAACCAAGAAACCCTCCTAAGATGCTAATGACAAACAGACAGCAGCCTGTAATAACCATGTCCCCTCTCACCTACCCCGCTACAAATGATAGTGAATATAAACAGCATACACAAATGCACCCCCCCCCCCCCCCCGAAAAGTTACAGAATTCAATAAACCACATTTTTTATGTGAAAACGATTACATTCATTTAATTCAGTGATATTGTTTAATGTTGAAGATGTATAGCATTGTGTGAGGAATATTATTTTTTGTCTATATAAAATGTTGGCGTAATACTGTTCATAAATTTATATTCTAAATATAGCCTCTGTTGTATATTTATTTTTTTACCAGAAATACGCAGCACAGACCACACGTTAGTGTTATTTCCTCTCAACTTATGTGATTCATTCCACTAACCGTAAACCGGTAACGGGTAGGGGGAGTAGGACAGCCCTTGTCATTACCGTAGTTGCTCCTCCTCTCCCGAGCTGTGAAGAGTTAACGGAGCAGTGGGTTTGCCCATTCGGCTTGTGAGTGACGCTATCAACTCGCAATCCCTCAACTTTGCCTGTTGCCACGCTCTGAGACAAGGGGCGCCGCGGTGGACCAGTTTACCGCCGATCAACGTTGACAGTCAGATCAAGCGAGGAACAACGTCGCCTTTTTTGATGCAATCAGTTTTTTCCTGTATATTCGCTTTTCAGTAATATTGTTTAAGAACAATGAATTTAGTTTCGCTACGGACTCTCCATGTTGCGTAGGCTACGTCAAGGCTTTATCTGCGAGTAGTGGACCTGCTGGGATTCTGCGAGGAGATAGTTTTGTTGGAAAGACAAATATGCCTCGGAGGAAACAAGAAGCGCCCAAGCGCGCAGCAGGTACGTCAGTGGTTAGGCTACAGTTACAGTGTTTGAAGAAGCAGAATAAGCTTTATGCTTTTCGATTGGACCCAGGCTTCGTTTCCATTTTATTTCAGCGTTGCATTACTCTGTTTTTCCACTAGACAACTTCAACTGTCACACTTCAGCGTAAGAGGCTAGGCTACTTATCGTCCAAAAATTACGCAGTAATTAAGCAGTTAGTATAGTTATTTCACCACCCTGACTGTTACCATTACCATGTGTGTCCCTTGCGAAGTATCTTCGCTATACAGTAGCCCATCGGATTGGTTTACAGCAGTGAACTTTCGCTACTCATTGTTTGTCACAGTTCTGCTAACGGCTTGTACACGTTTCCGTGATGATACGATGAGAAAGTAGGAAAATGTTGGATTTCCTTCGTGCCCAAGGCGGTACCGCCGTGAAAGCTTTATTTGTGAACATTTCATTCAAGCGGATAAGTTTGGAATCGGGGAGGTGAGGGGCACCTCTCTTTTATTCGTGGGATAAGATAAACAATTTGAGCGCAGACAAAGAGGTTTCGCGGAGTGGAAAAAGCCATAATCGACAGTTGCCATGTCTGATTTGACGGTTGATTGATTGGCTGTCATCCGCCTTTGATCTGTTCCTTCCCGGTTTCCATCAGGAAATCACTCCTCCGTGTGATGCATCCTCTTGACGTCACATTAAAACCACTTTGAAAGCATTGTGTACTTTTTCCTATATTTGCAATGGTCAAGTGACTCACCAAAAAACGAAGGGGCATTGTGGTTTCTCAGTGAGACATCTTTCGCTTTTTATTTTTCCTCTCGCTTTTTCTCTGTATCCCTTTTTCACTCACTCACGCACACACAAACACATGCACGCACACACACACACACACACACACACACACACACACACACACACACACACACACACACACTCACATACATACTGGAAGGGGTGTAAAAGGAGACGTGAGCTATGTAATGGAAGGGAGGAATGGGTGTGCTCTGTCAGAGCGGGCCGTCACAACGGCTTTGTTTCATGTTTGATTTAATTGTCTCTCTTCTGACAGGGCCATTCATCAGTGGCTTTAATGGTCAATCAGAGACAGGCGGAGTGAGTGCTCCCATTCTGTTTAGCCATAAGCTGGCCCAGGCTTTTATTTCATCTAAATGCCCTGGCCTAATGTACGAGCCCACTGCTGAGAAGGGCAGCAGGGAAACACATAAAGCAGATCTGAAAGCTTTCTGATTTCAGATCACTGGAGGATGTTTTCCCTTCCTCCTCATCTCCTCATTGTCTCTGTGTTGATGTGGGGCACCGACACACTGTTATCTAGACCGGCTTGTGTTTTTAGAAAACAACTTGGTTTTGTGTGGAATTCTTTGTTCATCCATTCATCTCTCTAGCCCCCCTCCCAGTCAGTCAGACTGTGCAGCTGCAAGTTATAAAGTTGTCAACTGTTCAGTTGCACACAAAGGGTGATGATGAATTGATTGCGGCAGAGAGCGCGGTGATGGAGAGAGCAAAGAAAAGCCTGACAGATGATGGGCCTTGATTGGGACCTTAATGGGAGTGCCAGCCCACTGCAACCTTCAGAATATCTCTCTCCCTCCTCCTCACTTCTGTTGTATTCTCTCTCTCCTACTCCCTCTTTTCTATCTTCCTCTCCTCTCCCTCGCTCTCCGCCCCTGTCTCTCTCTCTCTCCTCCCCTCCTCCTTCCTGACTGGGGTCTTTCCGTACTTGTTTGGCCTGCTTCATTAGTGTTCTAATTAGCAGGCGAGCTGATGGAGTCCTGACAGGCTCCCTGATTGGAGAAGACAAGCTCGCCATGCCCGGCCCAATCAGCTTGGCCACTACTTTGATGTAATCAACTTGATATTACACAGAGACACTGGCCGCTGGGAAGCGTCTAACTAGATTTTCCGCTGCAGGTGACAAATGGGTTGGCGTACCTGGGTCAGGTCTGAATGTTCTGAACAACCAAGGGCAGGCAGACAGGTAGACAAACAGGCAGGCAGGTCGATGAACAGAGCGGCAGGTAGACAGGCAAGCACAAAAACAAGTAGGCAGGTAGAAAGGAGTCCTTAACTCTAACGGAACCACGTGTTGAAATACAGGGCTAATTCAGCTGAATTAGCCCTGTATTAGGTGATTTGACCACCAGGCTACTTTAGGTCCTTCCCAAATCCTCTTGTGTCCTCTCGTGTCTCGTGTCTGGGTGCTGGGACGTGGGAGACGTGCTGGATGCTCTCCCAGGTAACATGTCTGCGGCTCAGGCTAGCATAGTGACTTCCAGCCCCCTGCGCTCCTCTGGCTCCTGCTCAGCTGAGCTCCACACCAGACGTGTGTGTGTGTGTGTGTGTGTGCCAGAGGAGGAGAGAGGGCAGGCAGACAGGCAGGGGGGTAACTGTCATTGAGCCTGGGTTCCACAACTAGCCTCTCCTGTTTCTGCAGGGTCAGGATTACTGATGCCAGGTCAGCTGTGCAAGACTGGCAGCCATCAGTCGGGTGGGTGGGTGGGTGTGTGTGTACTTCAGTTGGCAGTTGTGACGATGAAAGGAATGGCACCCTGAGGAGAAGGGTCGGCCACAGGCAAGTAATCTTCCTCATCCCCTCCCACCCCATGTTGCTTATTCCAGTCTGTCTAAAACACAGGAGATGATCCTAGCCTCAGCACTCTTTGTATGACACAGACATGTTTGCAATGGAACATGTATAATGTAGCGGGGTATACACGTTTAAGATTAGCCTGGAAATACTTAATCTACACTAAGAACTACAATAATAAGAACAAACAAGTGCTACTGTCACAAACACAGATTGTGAATAGGAACACAGTGTTTGCATCACTAAGTATAAACGTGTGTGTGTGTGTGTTAGTACTCCCTGTGTCTAATTGTAGTATGTTGGTATAGAAGGGAGTGGGGTCGCTTGAGTCGTCATTGAATTGTTCACAGGATCAGTCCCAGAGCCTAGCTGTGCGTGTGACAAGAGGTGCGTTTGTTGTCGTGTTGCACGGCTGTTGCTAATGAAAGTCCTGTGGTCGGATTCCTGTGTGCTTGTGTCACGTCTGTGTGATCTATGTGTCTGATAAGTGCATAGCTAATGAGCAGGCTGGCTGTCTCTCAGCGCCTAGTGAAGGGGGTGAGGGGTTGGGGTGTGGGGTTGGCCATGATGGAGGGTTTCCCACAGGTATTGACAGATGCCTTTTTGTTTTTGCCACTGGCCCTGACTCCATAAATCCTGCCTGTGTAATGATAACAATGCCACCCTGCCAGCTAGCGCCAGAGAGGGGGAAAGGAGAGAGAAGAGAGAGAAAAACAGGGGGGTGTGGACTCCCCTTGGCAGATGTCAAACACAGGGCAGGGCTTCAGGAGAACACTCCCAGGCTCACCCAGAGTATACCGTTAACTATACCTTTGTGTGTGTCTGTCTCTCTTTGTCTCTCTGTCACTGTTTCTCTCTCTCTCTCTCTCTCTCTCTCTCTCTCTCTCTCTCTCTCTCTCTCTCTCTCTCTCTCTCTCTCTCTCTCTCTCTCTCTCTCTCTCCTCTCTCTCTCTCTCTCTCTCTCTCTCTCTCTCTCTCTCTCTCTCTCTCTCCTCTCTCTGTCTCTGTCTCTGTCTCTGTCTCTGTGTCTCTCTGTCTCTCTGTCTCTGTGTCTCTCTGTCTGTCCTCAAAGGTTTCAGGTCCTTAGTGTGTTGAGGCTGGGCTTGAGCCCAGACTCCTTTTTAATATATAAATAGTCCCACCGTTGTTGTGATAGATGCAGCTGTGCCGTGGTCACAATTGGTGTGCAGCCTGGATCCCCCCCCCGCAGCATCACAGCCGGGTGGGACATGCGCTCTTTTCGGAGAAGCCGAGCCGCTGTGGTCTTCAGGGGTCCTGAAACCTAAGCCGGGGAGGAGAATAGCCGGGGCGAGCCAGAGAGCCGATTTCCTTTTCAACAGAGTCATTTATCACTGACCCACCTTCGCTCCTGACACACTGACGTGTGTCATTTATCAAACTGGCTTTACCAGACACAGGGAGGGGGCAGAGAGAGGGAGAGGGAGGGAGAGAGAGAGAGGGGGAGAGAGAGAGAGAGAAGGAGGAGAGAGAGAGGGATGGAGAGAGAGAGGGAGGGAGAGGGAGAGAGGGATGGAGAGAGAGAGAGAGAGGGAGGGAGGGAGAGGGGGAGGGGGAGAGGGAGAGAAAGGCCAGTTTTGTGCAGAGTTTCTGGGAGCAGTAAAGAGATAGTATAGGGCCCTCCAGGAGGGTGAAGAGAGAGAAAGGGAGGAGGAGGGGACAGGGATGTTTCAGGGATGACTGAGAGAGTCAGGTTACATGAGTTGTGTTTTGATGAGTGACAGAATGTTCTTCCATGACAGTCTAGAGCCGTTTATCTAAATGGGTGAAATATCTGCTTTAGGAGTGCACCAGTGTGTGCTGAGTGTGTGCTGAGTGTGTGAATATGTATATTTGTGTACTCTTAGAGGAGCTTGTGGGATTTGGAGGTGTGTTTTCACTTGTGTCTAATAGAGCGTGTGACTGGATTTGAGTTTGTGTTCATGCTTTCCTGTCTACCTGCCCACTTGCATGTCTGCCTGCCTGCCTGTCTACATGTCTGTTTACCTGCCTGTCTGTCTGCACCCTGATGTGCAGTGTGACAGGTATCACTCATGCAGGTTCTGGCCTCTAAGTGAACCCAACCTGGCCTGCTCTCCTGTGGCCTAACAGCCTCTCTCCAAGATGGATGCTTCTTTAAAACGCAGATTAATGATGGATACTGGGCTTATGGAGCCATCTATCATGAAGAATATTATTTAGGCTGTGCGTGTATGGCTGTAACTGGAGACCAGGACGAGGAGAGGCATGGTGCAGAGAGAGTCGAGCCGGACAGACACTCACTGTGTGATGGATGTGCTCTCTCT
The DNA here is from genome assembly GCF_963692335.1 of Osmerus eperlanus. Classification (NCBI taxonomy): domain Eukaryota; kingdom Metazoa; phylum Chordata; class Actinopteri; order Osmeriformes; family Osmeridae; genus Osmerus; species Osmerus eperlanus. The sequence continues at coordinate 23,499 of NW_026911271.1, read as the reverse complement.
CGCTCTCTCTCGCTCTCTCTCGCTCTCTGTCTCCTCTCCTCTCGCTCTCTCTGTCTCTCTCATCTCTCTCTCTCTCTCTCTCTCTCTGTCTCTCTCTCTCTCTCTCTCTCTCTCTCTCTCTCTGTTACGAGACTCCAGCCCCACAGCAGTGGACTAGACGAGACAGCCAGAGATGTTCCCTCCCACACTACACTTCCCATGGTGCTTTGCCTGGAGGGAAGAACTTTGGAGAAGTGGATGTAGTTTAACATGCGTTTGGGAATTATTCCACCGCTGTAATTGAACCTCTGCAGGAATGAGTGGATGAGACCAGAGAGTACGGGTTTATAAGATCAAAAACATTTTTTTAAGAAAATGCTTGTGTGTGAGGTGCATCGTCGTTTGATAAGTTGCAGCAGTCTTGTGTATGACTGAGGCTCTATGTGGCTTTTCTGCAGCCATGAATACAAGAGTACAGTGAAGGGGTCAAGGCAAGGCCAGTTCTGCTACCCCGGCAAAAGAGAAAAAAGGTTGTTTTGTTTTTATCCTCCTCTCTCTCTCTCTCTCTCTCTCTCCTCTCTCTCTCTCCTCTCTCTCTCTCTCTCTCTCTCTCTCTCTCTCTCTCTCTCTGTCGTCCTCCTCCCTCTCTGTCGTCCTCCTCCCTCTCCTCTCCTCCCACACACCAGTGTGATTTATGATGGCCATCCATCTTAGCCCTGTGTCCATCAGCTCCTCGTTGCTAGGCAATCATGGCAGCATCTGTTTGTTGTGAGTGGGTGAGAGAGAGAGTGGGTGAGTGAGTAGGTGAGACAGTGGGGGTGAGAGAGCGAGAGGGAGGGAGGGTGAGACTGAGCCTGTCCGGTACTAGGTCTAATTTTGGACTAGAGCAGGCATGGGGGTGGGGCAGGGTGGTTGGGGACTGGAGCTAGGCAGTTGGGACTGGATCTAGGCTGTTAGGGACTAGAGATAGGCAGTTGGGACTGGATCTAGGCTGTTAGGGACTAGAGATAGGCAGTTGGGACTGGATCTAGGCCTGTTAGGGACTAGAGATAGGCAGTTGGGACTGGAGCTAGGCTAGGCAATTGGGACTTGGGCAAAGCTACGCAGCTGGGACTGGGGTTAGACTAGCAGTAGAGAAGCTGGGCTAATGTTACAGCCACACCAGTGTCACAGGGCCTCATTAATCTAGGCCTGGGGGAGAGGACCATAAAAAGATATGACCCATGGAAGCCCTGCTGGGGTAGGAGGGGGACCGGGGGGGGGGTTACTGGGTCACTCAGAGGTGTGGCCTGTACGTCTTCAGATCCTGAAGGGCTAAGGTGTTGTGTTGTAGCTTTGGAAATTATAATAATGTTTGTATTTACCAGACACCTTCATCCAAGTGTTAGATTCAAACCTGCAAACTCTTGATCTGCAGTCCAGTGCTTTGAACATAACTTCTAACCTAACCCCCCATGTGTGCTGTAGCGTGGCCTCATATGGATCATGATGGCCTGAGTTGTTTAGGCTGCTCTGGTGTTTCTTCCAGTTTGATCTATCAGTCTTGTGGCTGTGTGAAGTAGCAAACATTGGGGCCAGGTCTCTCTCTCACCCTCTCTTTCTGTCTCTCTCTCTTCTCTTTCTGTCTCTCTCTCTCTCATTCTCTGTCTCTCTCGTTTTCTTTCTTGTTCTTCTGTTGTTTTTTTAAAATCTCTTCCTCATTCTCTCTCATTCTCTGGTTTTCTCTCTCACACGTCCTCTCTCTCTCTCTCTCTCTCTCTCTCTATCTCTCTCTCTCTCTCTCTCTCGTGTTCTCTCTCCCTCTCTGTCTCTCGTGTTCTCTCTGTCTCTCTCTCGTGTTCTCTCTGTCTGTCTCTTGTGTTCTCTCTCCACTCTGTCTCTCTCTCGTGTTCTCTCTGTCTGTCTCTCGTGTTCTCTCTCCCACTCTGTCTCTCTCTCGTGTTCTCTCTCTCATCTCGTGTTCTCTCTCCCTCTCTGTCTCTCGTGTTCTCTCTGTCTCTTCTTTCGTTCTCTTGTTCTCACTCTCCCTCTCTCCCTCTCTCGTGTTCTCTCTGTCTCTCTTTCGTTCTCTTGTTCTCTTGTTCTCACTTTCCCTCTCTCGTGTTCTCTCTCCCTCTCTCCCTCTCTTTCGTTCTCTTGTTCTTACTCTCCCTCTCTCCCTCTCTCGTGTTCTCTCTCCCTCTCTCCCTCTCTTTCGTTCTTCTCATTGTTCTCACTCTCCCCCACTCTCTCCCCCACTCTCTCCCCGATCTGCTCAGACATGGTTCAGCTCTGAGTCTAGCCTGGGGCCTAGAGTCCTCTGCTGTTTTTCCCATCTCCCCCAGCTCACGTCCCTCAGTTCACTTCCTGCTCAACAATCAGCGGACACAAGGTATTCATGTTCCCATCAGGGGGTACAGGGAGCAGACAATAGCTAAAGAAGTCATGTATCATAGCCCGCTAGCTAGTTAGCATTGTTGTCTCAGGGGCACCCAGCTGGGAAAAAGACAACAGCTAAAGAAGCCATTAGGTCTTATACTGTGTATATAAGCCTGCTAGCTAGTTAGCATCGCTGTCCTTGGCATCTACTTACCTACATGTAGCAATTGAGGACGCAGCTATTGTAGAGTTGCGGGTTAGTACATGTTTTCATTTATTTATTGGCCTGGCTAGCTATGTCACAACAGTTAATGGTTTATTTTTTATGGAGGTTAAGGTGACTTCCTGTCCTGGCGGGATTGCTTCCTGTACACGACGGCTCCCTGCAAAGGCGCTGTGTTAGTTTAGAGGCTAGAAGTCACCCCTTCAATCCACATGTCAGTTACAAGAAGCATGAGTCTTTTCTGACAACGTGTTTGTGTGTTTGAATAAATGTATCCTCTCTCAAATCACAGCCACGACTGAGTGAACTCAGATGGGGATCTGATCTTCACTAGTCTCCTTGTCTGATCCTGATAACAGCAGTGAGACATCTGGAATCCATCTCTAGCTCCAAGCAATACCCCCTTAGTTATCTTTAGGTGTGACCGTGGCTGTGGTACTTGTATAGGTTTACAGTAAATTAGGCTAAAAGGTGTGGTTGGACAATATGCAGCGTATTCCCCTGTCCTCACTCCCCTGTCCTTTCTTTCTTTCTTTCCTTCCTTCCATCTCTCTCTCTCTCTCTCTCTCTCTCTCTCTCTCTCTCTCTCTCTCTCTCTCTCTCTCTCTCTCTCTCTCTCTCTCTCTCTCTCTCTCTCTCTCTCCTCTCTCTCTCTCTCTCTCTCTCTCTCTCTCTCTCTCTCTCTCTCTGTCTCTGTCTCTGTCTCTGTCTCTCTCTCTCTCTCTCTCTCTCTCTCTCTCTCTGTCTCTGTCTGTCTTGTGTCATGTGGTGTCTGTGAGGACTCAGGTAGAGTCTTAATTACACATCCTGTTTATCCCGGTGTTGTGTGTGTGATTTGGCTCCCCTTCTTGCTGGCTGTTTCCCCAGCTGTGGGTGGGGGGGGGGGGGGGGCTCAGGCCTCCACTCTGGAGGAAGAGGGATATTAAAGTGCCTACCACACTTCCTTCTATTTGGAGACTGATTTGTAAAAGATACTGTTCAAGAAAGTAGGAGGAAGCAGTGACCCAGTGGGAAGTCTGTCCTCATCAGAGGAGAGACATGATTACTATTTAATGGTCTCTGTCTGACACACTGTGCCTGGACTTGGTGTCAGAAGGGCCTAGTTCTGGGCCTAGTTCTGGTCTGTCAGTGTTGTGCCTGCATGTACAGAACACTGCCTAGGTTTGTGCTAGTTCTAGTCCCAGGCCTGTGGGTCTTAGTCCCAGGAGCAGTCAGGCTGGCCACAATCACATGATCTCTCCCTGCTCGTCAGGGCCCCGTATGTTTATGAAAATGATCCTCCCCAGGAATGCCTTGTGCATGCCAACATGTCACTGTCTTCTCTCAGCGCCTCTGCGTGCGTGGGGGTGGGGGTGGAGGGGCAGGGGGGGAGGGGGGGGCGGGATTGTGTTAAGTGTATTTGTCGGTTGGGTTGTTTGGTTTCGTGTACATAGTCTGTTTGGGTGGGATGGGATTTTCCTTGCAATGCTGTGTGTGTGTGTGTGTGTGTGTGTGTGTGTGTGTTGATTTCTGTGTGAAGCTTGACTGAGAAGCGCCTGCTCTGACCACAACACTGGAGGCTCCTCCCACTCCACTGCCCTCTGACCACAACACTGGAGGCTCCTCCCACTCCACTGCCCTCTGACCACAACACTGGAGGCTCCTCCCACTTCACTGCCCTCTGACCACAACACTGGAGGCTCCTCCCACTCCACTGCCCTCAGCACCATTACATACAGCACTACTAGTAAACACACACAGTATATATATTAGATAAATGGCTAGATAACACTTTAGCCAAGACCATTGTGTTTATACCCCTCTATGTCTTTCACATTCTGTCTCTCTTTCTCTCTGCTCCCTTTCTGCATACCCATCACCTTTTATTAGCTTGATAAATCACCCCTGTTGTCAGTCAAGCCAGGGAGAATAATTGGATGTGCTTGTCTCCTGGCGTGATGGATTATCAGTCATTGGGGATTAAATTAACAGATAGTGCTCGGACGTAATGGTTTTTGTTTTGCATTTTAAATTGCCTGGGAGCCGGTCTGAGCGGAGTTTTATTGCTCTCTCTCAGTCCTCCACACTGTCTGTCTGTCTGGACATGAGCAGGTCTCTGTCTAAATAATGTCTGCCTGCCTGCCTGCCTGCCTGCCTGCCTGCCTGCCTGCCTGCCTGCCTGTCTGCCTGTCTGCCTGCCTGCCTGCCTGCCTGTCTGCCTGTCTGCCTGTCTGCCTGTCTGTCTGTCTGTCTGTCTGTCTGCCTGTCTGCCTGTCTGTATAGCCTAGCTCCCCTTGATAGAAGTTGACATGTAACCAGCTGGTCAGGACAGAAACACATTAACCACCTCAGCCTGACTGGATTCTCCTCCTTCAAATGAGCCCCTCACATGAGCAGCACAGAGAGACAGAGCGAGAAAAGACAAGTGGGAGGGAGAGAGATGGAGAAGGAGGGGCAGATACTGAATCACCCCTGCCTGTTTGCCGGAGCGTGAGCGATTTACCTTTCCAGACCCCCCTCTCGCTCCCCCTGTCCACATTATCATAATTGTGTCCGGGACATGAAGGTCCGGGGAAGTGATCATGTCATTTTATTTACACCCTGCTCGGCCCTTCTTACCAGCGACATGCCAGCTCCTGCCAGGCGGATGGGAGCCGGGCGACGGCCCCTGATCAGGCCTGTCGCTGGCCATCACTGGAGACTGGCAGCTCATGGATACCCAGTGACAAACCAAATCTCCGACAGGATGGGATGCACCTGCCAAGGCCCCATTAGAGTGGCCCCTTGGTGGGCATGCCTGCTGAGGCTGCCCCCAGGGCCTGGAGCCCCCCACTCTCCCCCCTGCTCTTCAGTCATCCTGCAGATTGGCTGTTAGCACTGGAAACGGGAGTTATTTTCGCAGTGACATTTCTGTTTAGACTGGATGTGTAGGTGTTTGTGTGTGCGGTGTGGGGCGGTGTAGGAGTTGGGCAGTTGTAGGTCTGCCTCCATTGCCATCTAACACCATCTTGTTACGGTTCATAAGATTCAAATCTCAGGTCATTGTTTTGGAGATAATTTGTTTTTGTCATTGAGTAGAAGAGAGGAGATTAGGAGGACAGGAGAGAAGGAGAAGAGGAGAAGGAGGGTGGCGACGTGCCCTTCGCAGAGACGTTTGTCCCACTTAGGCGTGTCAGATTGACAGTGTGAGGAGCGGGGGGGGGGGGGGGTGTTGTCACTACAGCGAAGCATCACTCCCCCAGGGGGGGGGGGGGGGGGGGGGGACTGTGTCCCCTGTGATCTGTCAGGACCCGACACCCAGCAGGACACTTCATACACACACACGCGCGCGTGCACGTCACCTGTCTGAGGTGAACTGTTGGCACCCACATGTAAAGTGACAAGTCACATTGCCATCTTCTATCCCCACCTCTCGAACGCTCTCTGTCCTTATCTCTCCCCCCCTCCCCCTCACACTGCTGTGCTCTGGGTAGCAGCCGAGGGGAATGGAGTGATGTGTTTGTGGTACAGCAGCACCTGTCTGGTCCTCTGGTAGACCTCTGAGCTCAAACTCTGCTGGCTGACCCACTTCTAATGAGATGACTTGAAACACATCACTGATATGTAAATCTTTCTTTCTCCATAAAGCCCGCACCCGTTTTAGCAAAGATAGTGTTGATGGTGTGGGTGTGTGTGTGTGTGTGTGTGTGTGTGTGGAGGCAGATGAAGAGTCGTCAGACATATTAACTGACAGATGGAGGTTGATCCAACCCATTTATTACCCCAGAGGAGAATGCCATGGCGAGATTGGGCTTCATTAATTTCAGATTTAGTTTTCATTTCAAGCTGTTGCGCCCAGAGATAAATAAAATGGTGCATTATGTTTTTGCCAAGATATTTCTTTTTTGTTTTCCTGCAGTGGAGGCAAGTAAAGCGAGAGATGAGTGTGAGGTGTGTGTGTAAATACTGGCTGCCGGGAGGAAAGTAACAGCAACGGTTGATGAGGTGAAATGGGAGGACTGTAATTTCTCAGCACGGCTTTAAAGTCTCGAACACAGATGGCTCATTTCTCCCTGGGAGTCCTGGGGCTCACACACACTCACTTACACACACATATACACACACACACTCACTTACACACACACTCTCACTTACACACATATATACACACACACTCTCACTTACACACACATATATATATATATATATCACACACACATGCACTCTCACTCTCTCACACACTCACTCACACACATACTCACACACGCTCACTTACACACATATATACACACACACTCTCACTTACACACACACAAACCTGCACTCTCACTCTCTCTCTCACACACACACTCGCACACTAGAATAGAAAACATCAGTCTTTCCTTCTAGATAATCCCTGTGTTTGATGGCCTTCATGTGACTGCAGTTAATCTCTCTCCTTTTTCTCTGCAGCTTATTCTCCTGAGGACCTGAAGGAGGAGGAGGAGCGGTCAGTGGAGGAGGAGGAGGTGGCAGGAGGTGACCCCGACCTTGAAGAGGGTGACGTCCTTGAGACCGACGACTGCTCGGAGGACCAGGACCAGGTCACCGTGGAGACGAGGCGTGACCCAGACCCGTTGCTTAGGGAGACGGGCTTCGATGGGGACAGTGTGGTGGCCGAGCCCTCGGGCCGGGAGATGGACAGAGAATCCCACGTCAGCGAGGCCAGCGACGGTCTGTCGGACTTTGACAGCAGCTCGGTGAATGCGGAAGAGGGCGTGGCTCAGCCCGGCCTGAACGGAGGTCTTCAGCTGGAAATGACCCCCCTGGGCCCTGACACCCTGGAGCAGATGAAGGCCATCTACTCCAGCTTCCTCACCAACTCCTACTGGTCCCCCCTGAACTTTAACCTCACCCAGACCCTGACACCAAAACCCACCCAGACCCAGGCCCAGACCCAGGCCCAGACCCAGGCCCAGACCCAGACCCTGAGCCTGGCTGCTGGGGAGAAGCCAGTGCGCAGCAGCAGTACCAGCAGTAGCTGCAGCAGCAATAGTTATGACTGGCACCAATCAGCTGTGGCCAAGAGTCTCCAACATGCCGCCCAGGCCCGCCACCCCCCCTCAGAGCCCAGTCTCTTCAGCACGGTCCAGCTCCACAGGCAGAACCCGCGCCTGTTTGGGTCCATCTTCACCGGCGCCAGTAAGTTCCGCTGCAAGGGCTGCAGCGCCGCCTACGACACCCTAGTGGATCTGACGGTCCACATGAACGACACGGGTCACTACCGGGACGACAACCACGACCGGGCGGGCGCCGGGTCCAAGCGCTGGTCCAAACCCCGCAAGCGCTCGCTGCTGGAGATGGAGGGGAAGGAGGACGCCCAGAAGGTCCTGAAGTGCATGTACTGCGGACACTCGTTCGAGTCGCTCCAGGACCTGAGCGTCCACATGATCAAAACCAAACACTACCAGAAGGTTCCTCTCAAGGAGCCTATGGCCCCTCTGGCTGCCAGGGTCACCTCCTCCAGGAAGAGAGCTACCATCGGCCTGGACCTCTCCAGAATCCCCCGCTCCAGAGAGGGCACCCCCAAACCCAAACACCCCTCGTCTGACTCCAGCGACCCCTCATCGAAGGGCTCCAGCCAGTACACCACCCCCAACCACCGCTACGGGCACCAGAACGGTGCCAGCTACGCCTGGCAGTTTGAGTCCCACAAGGCCCAGATCCTCAAGTGTATGGAGTGTGGCAGCTCCTACGGCACCCTGCAGGAGCTGAGGGCCCACATGATGGTGACGGGTCATTACATCAGAGTGACCGGCTCCTCTGGAAAGAGAGGCAGGCAGGCCGCCCTAGAAACCTCCCCCAGCCCAGCCAGGGTTCTCACCCCCAGCCCCGCCAGGGTCACCTCCCCCACTGAGCGGGTCCAGTCAGTCCCCCTGGCCCCATCCGCCTACTCCCCAGCTCCTCCTAGCACCTCCTCCCCTCCTGCCACCTCCTCTCCCCTCATAAAAGACATAAAAAAAGAGGAGGAGGAGTGCACCACGGAGCCTCTGGGAGAGGAGACCGGAGACAAACGGGTGACGAACGGCGAGGAGGTGGATGAGAAGTTTGACGTCTCCTCCAAGTACTCCTATTTGACTGAGGAGGACCTGAAGGAGAGCCCGAAGGGGGGCTTGGACATCCTCAAGTCCCTGGAGAACACGGTCACCTCAGCCATCAACAAGGCCCAGGGTGGCAACCCCAGCTGGGGGGGAGGTTACCCCAGCATCCATGCTGCCTACCAGCTCCCCAACGCCCTCAAAGTCCCCCAGGGCAGCACCGGCACAGAGAAATACTCCCCTTTTAAATACATGTTCTCCGGAGGAGAGGGGCTCACCGGCCTTAGCAACCCCAGACCCCAGCAGCTGGTGTCCCCTCCACCTCCTCAGACCTCCCCCCTTCCTCAAAACAACTTCCAGGCCATGGAGGAGCTGGTGAGGAAGGTGTCGGAGAAGGTGGCTAAGGTGGAGAGGAGGGTGAGACAGCCGCTGCCGTCCCCTAAGAGGGACAAGGAGCCCCGGGCCCAGCAGCCTCCCCCCGTCTCCCCCCCCTCCGGCAGCGAGGCCGCCGACTCCCCGCGAGCTGACTCCCCCAGGGAGCCCTGGAGGTCCGTTACCCCCGCCAACAGCGACCGCGGGAGCCACGGCGACAGGGCGTCGCCGGGGGAGGCCAAGAGAGAAGCGGGGAGGTCTCCTGGCTCGTCTCTTGGCAGCAGCACTGCCATCATCACGGGCCTGGCCCCCCCAGAGCAGCCCTTCCTCAACCCTCTAAGTGCTCTGCAGTCCATCATGAATGTCCACCTGGGCAAGGCGGCTAAGCCCCACCCCTCCCTGCCGCCCCTGCAGGACCCCCTGAGCCTGCTGTCCAGACTGAGTCAGAGCATGGCTGAGAGGGCCGCCGTGGCTGCCCCCCCCCTCCCCACACCGACCCCCGCCAGGAAGCCCCCTCAGCCGGAGTCCCCCGTGGAGCGTGGTCACTGCCAGCCAGATGGGGAGGACCAGCCCATGGACCTGACCAAAGGCAAGAGTGACAGGAGGGGCTCCGTATGCTCCGCCCCCCTGACCCCCTCCTCCACGGCCTCCTCCGTCTCTCCCTCCACACACGTGACCCCCGTCAAGATGGCGGTGGTCTCCCCATTTACTTCCAGCAGCCCGCTCCACGAGAACGCCCTCTCAGATATCTCGGACATGCTGAGGAACCTGACCCAGACTCACCTCGTCTCCAAGCCGCCCTCCAGAACCCGGGTCCTGGACAGGACCGACCCCCTGGGATCCACCACGTCGGACGAGGCCGAGGGATCTCTGGGTCACAAGCGGAAGGGCCGTCAGTCCAACTGGAACCCCCAGCACCTCCTCCTGCTCCAGGCCCAGTTTGCCTCCAGCCTCAGGCAGACGTCCGAGGGCAAGTTCATCATCCAGGACCTCAGCCCTCAGGAGAGGATGCAGGTCTCCCGGTTCACAGGCCTCTCCATGACCACCATCTCCCACTGGCTGGCCAACGTCAAGTACCAGCTCAGGAGAACAGGCAGAACCAAGTTCTTGAAGAACTTGGACTCGGGTCACCCCGTGTTCTACTGCAGCGACTGCGCGTCGCAGATCAGGACCCCTGCTGCCTACATCTGCCATCTGGAGGCTCACATGGGCTTCAGACTGAGAGACCTGGGCAAGCTCTCCCCCAAACAGACCCTGAGGGACGGGAAGGGGATGCTGTCTGAGAAGCAGCCCCTGGAGGGCTTCCTCCCAGAGCCCCCTGCCCCGGAGGAGGCCGGTAACGGGACAGCGTATCGCTGCCAGCTGTGCGTCCGTAAGTTTGCGAGTAAACACGCCATTAAGCTCCACCTCAGCAAGAGTCACGGGAAGTCTCCCGAGGACCATCTCCTGTATGTGTGTGAGCTGGACAAACACTAGACGGGCTCTCGTCTTATCGACGGACTGGAAGGCAAGACGGTCCGAGGAGCGGAACTGTTGGAAAAGCCCGGAATGGCCGAAGTGTGAAAATACACAGCGATGCCGTTCTAACCACTGTTATAATTCAGCTTTATAACTACTGTTCGGAATCAGCACAATGCGGTTTACATTCATGGCCTCTAAACGTTTCTGGTACATCTATATTTCAATAGAGGATTGTTTCAATTGTGAGAATGGCTAAAGGTAGAGGTTGTGATTTTTTCAAGCTTTACTGGGTCAGTTCACTCAACATATGAAGTTACTTTTGGTCTTATCACTATGCCTCTAGGTAAACAACAGTGAATATAGTAATTTTGTAATTTTGCAACTTGGATGAACTATCTCTTTGATTAGAAAATCTAGTCATTTGAAATGTAGCACTCGCTATTGTATTTTATTTGGATTTTGTGAAGTTGACTTCAAATCGTTGTTGAACTGCATGTCGGACAATTGATCAGATCCACATTAAATATACTTCAGTTTACTTGGCCAGCGGCCAAACACCTGGTAAATGAACAGACAATTAAAACACATTTTACATTCTTCCCCATAACTTCAAGTTAATGCTTCGGATAGGCACAGAATACGTTTTTTATTTTATTCTATCAAGCGCCTTGGGACACCTATGACTCTATGACCTATGACAGTAATAAAGATCTCGTTTGCAAACAGAAAAAACTCTCAAACGCATATTCAGTGTTAAAAAATACAACAACATTAAAAACCAGTGATAGCATAACGTCTGGCTGATGTTGCAGAAAAACCAACTGGACTGCATATTTCTCGAGGCCTTGAGGGCTTTCAAATGAGTACTTCTTCCCCCCCTCCCACAGGGGGCGGTAGGGTGTGGAGCCTTCGTGGGGTCATTCCTGTGTCTGGCTCCCATGCCCACATTTAACGTTGCTCTTACGTTCTGTGACATGAACTTTCTTTGATTCCATATCTGTAAACATGTACATACAGTATATACGCTTCACACACGCTGTTTAAATTATGCATACTTGTTATATTTCCTTATTTAAGAGGATTACAACTACCCACTGGTGCAGACCCTCTGAAGAAGTCAAAATGACATTGTTTTGCACAATAGTTTTATAAATGTTATTTGATAAGAAAAAAAGTATAAGAATATGTTCATGCCATGTGCTTCTATGATTAAACTGACTTGATTGCTGCAAACTTTTTGTGAGTGTTTTTAAAAGACAGAAATATACAACTACTTTCGCAATGGCTACCTTAGTCAGGTGTTTCTGTGGAGCCAAGCATGTATATGTAAAAAATAGCAGTCATTCAGCTAACTATTTTACTTCAGTTCTTGTAAAAGGTATAATTTGCCACATTTGCCAAAACCCCTTAAATCCTGGTGTGATTAACAACATAGTACAGGTTGTCACTCATGAGGTGGTGGTGCCTAAACACACACTGGACCAGCCTGTGTGTGTGTGTGTGTGTTACCTCTGTGTGTGTGTGTTACCTCTGTGTGTGTGTGTGTGTGTGTGTTGCCTCTGTGTGTGTGTGTGTTGCCTCTGTGTGTGTGTGTGTTGCCTCTGTGTGTGTGTGTGTGTTGCCTGTGTGTGTGTGTGTGTTGCCTCTGTGTGTGTGTGTGTGTTGCCTCTGTGTGTGTGTGTTGCCTCTGTGTGTGTGTGTGTGTTGCCTCTGTGTGTGTGTGTGTGTTGCCTCTGTGTTTGTGTTGTGTGTGTGTGTGTGTGTGTGTGTGTGTGTGTGTGTGTGTGAAGACTGTAGTGTGTTGCCGGGAGGCGTCTAGCAGGTGGTGTGTGCTGCATGTAAACCAGCAGATGTTGGTGAGCCGGGCCACTGGAGGAGGATGGGTGGGTTGATCACCTCAGGGCCTGGTGCCATCAGGGGCCTGGTGCCATCAGGGGGCCTGGTGCCATCAGGGGGCCTGGTGCCATCAGCAGGCCTGGCAGAGACAGGCCACGCTGGCACACACCTGCTGTATCTGACTGGCCCCCCCAGAAAGACATGAACCCCGTCCTCTGCTCCAAGACAGACTGGCAGACGCATCTCTAAAAAAGCCTGTGAAACAGACACTAGCTCATTGGCAGGGGAGGAAAACAGACTAGTCTCACTGCTTCAGTAAAGATGTTTTTTGGATAGTTTGGACTCGAGCGGTTGTACACACACACACACGATGACACCAGATAACCTGATTAATGACAGTCCACCACGTGGCCTGAATAACACGGGTTGATATCGCTGCCCTGCGTGAGGCGTTTGTCTTTCCCCGGGCGGCTCGGGGAAAGGGGGGGGGGGGGGGGGGGGGGCTGAGGTTGAGGTTGTCCGGTTACCATGGCGACGCGGTTGCCCAGCCTCTAACCCTGCGAGCTCACTCAGTCATGGAGGACAGCTCAGGCCGGGCTGCAGCTCCATTTACTCTTTTAAATCTCATCATCTCGCTTCACTTCCCCCCCACCCCCCCCCCACCCCCACACGCCCGGGGAACAGATTAATTAACACACACACACTGTGTCCTGACCCCATCCTCTCACACAAACTCATTACTGCCTCACAGTGTACCAGACTCGCTGGCGTTGGGGGAACGTTGTTCCGACGCTGCACGCGAACCTCCGGATGACTCACCCTCCCGGACAAGGCTGGATAAGTCTTCTAACAAAGGATGATAATTGAAAGATGGGATTTAACACGCGAGCCATTGATAGTTTCCAGTGATTTAGAAACGCCTGCGTTTAGCTGTGGGCTACTGCAGAACGACGCTCTCTTTCTCTAGCTCTGCTTTTTAAATTTAATTCCAAGGTGTGATTCGGTAACGGATGTATTGGAATAGGCCACTATGAAAGCTGAGATGGGGAGGGGGGGGGGTGCAGGGGGAGGGGGGGTGGTTAAATGAGTCACTTGACACCATGAGGTTAATACTGTAGCTGCAGGGAAGAGGACTAAATGACAGGACTTTTGCATGGATGAGCATCAGAGAGCCAGAGGAGGAGTCACTGTCTCAGCAGGAACAGAACACCCAGGCCTGCTAGTCTGGATCAGTACCACACACCAGAGAGAACACGGTAGTGTGCTAGTCTGCTATGCCTTTGTCCTGCTCATCCTCGAGTGTGTGGGATGACTGCTTCGCCTGGATGATCCCAAAACAAAGGCTTCAGAGATGAGAGAGGGGGGTGGGAGTGTGTGTGTGTGTGTGTGTGTGTGTGTGTGGGGGGGCACACCCCGCGTTCTCCTCTCCTCCTACAGAGAGGGGTGTGTGTGTGTGGGGGCACCCCTCTTTCTCTCCTCCTACAGAGAGGGCCCCATCAGCTCTTGTCATCCTTCTAATGAATATCAGTTAGATTGCTGTGTGGATCTGACGAGCTGGGATGTCAGGGTGATTTGTGTGAGTGTGCTGGACTGAGAGGCCCTGGCTAATGAAAGAAGAGGCCGGGCTGACAGAGTGATGAGCATCTACCCCATCATACCAATCACACCAGGAGGACAGACAGGCAGGCAGGGAGACAGACTGACAGACAGACAGGAAGGAAGACGGACAGACAGACAGGCAGGAAGCAAAACAGGCAGACAGAGACAGACAGACAGACAGACATACATACATTGAGAATGACAGACAAGACAACCAGAGCAGAGGACAGACAGACAGACATCAAGACTGACAGAGTATGTTGAGGAAAAAAGAATGGCTACCATGTTATTCTATCAAAGAAAAAAAAACTTGTCTATATGTTAGTTGTATTTTGATCGCTTCATTTATTGATATGATACACGTGTAGGATTGATTTGATGATGTCGCTTGTTCAGGAAGTGAACGGGTTCTTGAGCTTTGTGAAACTAGATATGTTATCAGTGTGATGACAATGGTAGAAGCAGGTGGTCCTGGTCCTGGTCTCCTGACAGATCACTGTGATTATGAGCCATGTCACCTCGTCCGCCTGACCTTTCAGTTTCTTGGAACACGTTGCGTGCTTGGAAGGAAGCGTGTCTGTGCGGCGTCGTCACGGTTACATGATATCTCCTGACAGCTCCACGGGAGTCATGGAGACCGCTGAGATGGCGTCACCCCTGACCTCTGACCCTGTCTGTCTCCAGGAGGCGGGACCACACTCGCCAGTGACAGCCAGCGTGAAGGTCGCAGGCCTGTCCTCTGTTGCCAGTTTCAGATCGATTACAGTCCCCAGCCCCAGCCCCAGCCCCAACCCCAGCCTTAGCCCCAGCCCCAGCCTTAGCCCCAGCCCCAGCCTTAGCCCCAGCCCCAGCCCCAGCCCAAGCCCTAGCCCCAGCCCCAGCCCCAACCTCAGCCCTAGCCCCAACCTCAGCCCCAACCTCAGCCCTAGCCCCAGCCCCAACCTCAGCCCCAGCCTCAGCCCCAGCCCCAGCCTCAGCCCCAGCCTCAGCCCTAGCCTCCTCATTCCCATCACTCTTCTTCTGACCATCCATGTCCCGGCTATATCTATATAAACCTACACCACAGACCTGGGTTACCTGGAAACCTGACATCAATGCAGCAGAGGCAGGAGGGCGTGGGTCACCTGGAGACCTGACTGGAGGACAGCTAGAGGCAGGGGAGGCAGGAGGGCGTGGGTCACCTGGAGACCTGACTGGAAGACGGCTAGAGGCAGGACAGGCAGCAGAGGCAGGAGGGCGTGGGTCACCTGGAGACCTGACTGGAGGACAGCTAGAGGCAGGAGAGGCAGGAGGGCGTGGCTCACCTTGAGACCTGACTGGAGGACGGCTAGAGGCAGGACAGGCAGGAGAGGCAGGAGGGTGTGGGTCACCTGGAGACCTGACTGGAGGACGGCTAGAGGTCGCAGAGGCAGGAGGGCGTGGGTCACCTGGAGACCTGACTGGAGGACGGCTAGAGGCAGCAGAGCCTTGGGAGCGAGTGAGTGTTTCGGTGAGACGGAGAGAGATGTACGTACGTTTCATCCCCAAAACCGCCCTGACTGACAGGCCGTGCGTGCAGCTGAACTGCAGCGGGGCCGCGGCTGCCTGAGATAGCTGTCAGAAGCGTTTAACTCTGAAATCTGACAGATTTGCTAAAGACACTCGTCTCTGGGAACTCCTCTATGTATCGTTAGTTTAATGCACAATGACATGACCAATTATAGCGAGCTCCATGCTCAAATAGCATGTCAAAACCTGTGTATCAATCCATTAGGTTCTGTCTCCCAGCATATTAAGTGGTACCTTAAGCAATCTCTCCAGCGGGTTAAATTGCTGACTGGCTGGAAAATGTTCCTGGGCGCACAGAGCTGTCTCTCTTTAGGAAGGAAAGTCTCCCAGACGGGAGAGAAGAGACACATGAACGATACGTCTGGATAATGGGCCACATTGTTTACTTAGCCCAGGCAATGTATCTGTGGTAAACTCTAAAATGCATTTACGAAGGAATCAGTCACTGTGTTTGAAGCCTTGTTGATAGTGCAGGTCTGGCAGGGTTGGGAGAGGAGGAGTGTGGAAACATGTTCCGTGTATCCTGGTGTCGTGGCACATGAGCAGATGGGACTTGAGCCAATGAATGGTCTGAGGCCCCACGCCCAA
>NW_026911270.1:0-16933 GCF_963692335.1 Osmerus eperlanus | reverse complement strand
AACTAGGTCAAGGAAGTGGGCAGCCACTGTATATTACTGTGTGTGTGAGTGTGTGTGTGTGTGTGAGTGTGTGTGTGTATGTGATTGAATGTGTGTGTTCTCTGTAAAAACATATTAACACTCAATCAGGAGTAAGCATTTTGATATGAATCACTGACAAATGAAGCATGATGATTAAAACCTGGATGTCCTCTCCACCCTCACCACCCTCACCACCCTCCCCTCACTACCCTCACTACCCTCACCACCCTCACCACCCTCACCACCCTCACCACCCTCACTACCCTCACTACCCTCACCACCCTCACCACCCTCACCACCCTCACCACCCTCACCACCCTCACTACCCTCACCACCCTCACTACCCTCACTACCCTCACTACCCTCACCACCCTCACCACCCTCACCACCCTCACCACCCTCACTACCCTCACCACCCTCACCACCCTCACCACCCTCACTACCCTCACCACCCTCACCACCCTCACCACCCTCACCACCCTCACTACCCTCACCACCCTCACCACCCTCACTACCCTCACCACCCTCACCACCCTCACTACCCTCACCACCCTCACCACCCTCACCACCCTCACTACCCTCCCCTCACCACCCTCCCCTCACCACCCTCACCACCCTCACCACCCTCACTACCCTCACTACCCTCACTACCCTCCCCTCACCACCCTCACCACCCTCACCACCCTCCCCTCACCACCCTCACCACCCTCACTACCCTCACCACCCTCATCACCCTCACCACCCTCACTACCCTCACCACCCTCACCACCCTCACCACCCTCACCACCCTCACTAACCTCACTACCCTCACTACCCTCCCCTCACCACCCTCACTACCCTCACCACCCTCACCACCCTCACCACCCTCACCACCCTCACTAACCTCACTACCCTCACTACCCTCCCCTCACCACCCTCACCACCCTCACCACCCTCCCCTCACCACCCTCACCACCCTCACTACCCTCACCACCCTCATCACCCTCACCACCCTCACTACCCTCACCACCCTCATCACCCTCACCACCCTCACCACCCTCACCACCCTCACCACCCTCACTACCCTCCCCTCACCACCCTCCCCTCACCACCCTCACCACCCTCACTACCCTCACTACCCTCACTACCCTCCCCTCACCACCCTCACCACCCTCCCCTCACCACCCTCACCACCCTCACTACCCTCACCACCCTCATCACCCTCACCACCCTCACTACCCTCACTACCCTCCCCTCACCACCCTCACCACCCTCACCACCCTCACTACCCTCCCCTCACCACCCTCCCCTCACCACCCTCACCACCCTCACTACCCTCCCCTCACCACCCTCCCCTCACCACCCTCACCACCCTCCCCTCACCACCCTCACCACCCTCACTACCCTCACTACCCTCCCCTCACTACCCTCACCACCCTCCCCTCACCACCCTCACCACCCTCACTACCCTCACTACCCTCCCCTCACTACCCTCACTACCCTCCCCTCACCACCCTCACCACCCTCCCCTCACCACCCTCACCAGCCTCACCACCCTCCCCTCAACACACTCACTACCTTAGATCTCTGCTACAGGGTAGCCACAGGGTTGTAGTAACAGAATTAGGAACAATCTGCAGAGAGAACATGAAAGCCCAATCAGCCATGCTGCACGGCTATCTGAGAAAATCACGGCCCGAATCCTTCCAACTCCAGCCTACCCCCTTCCCCTCCTGGAGATAACACACGGTCTGACGTGATTTCATACTATCAGTTGTGCTTCTCTAGACAGCTGCACCCAAACTAATATCTAAGACTAAATGTCTTCAAGGAAGGGAAGGCTGCATCTCTAGAGAATGCGAACACGGCCGATATCTGGAGTTTCCCTCTAGGCCTTACAGTAGAACATATAATATCTGGCATGTAGGATTGATGCCCATGATGAGACAAGAAGATAGAGAAAGATGGATTGGGTAGAGAGTAGACGGCCACTATGATGTGGTTCATCCCTGATGGATTCTGCTATGAAGGGTGCACAAATGCATCCAGTAAGTTATCAAGTGTGTTACCATTCAGTGTGACGCCTACAAATCACGGACCCAGTAATTGTCTGGACGACGAAAGGCAGAGGGCGAGGAGACACATGCACGCACGCCCACAGACACGTGCACACCACACGCACCCCATGTTTCCTTGTGGCTACTTCCCTTGGTTGTTGTTGCCTGCCTGCTGTTGACGTGTTTGATGAATGCGACGGCTAACGCCAGCTGACAGGCGGAAGACTGAAGAGCTCTTGATCCTGCTGTCGTCAGCACAGGTGGTCCCCGATATCTGAAGTGACTCTTTGTTGGTTTTTGAGCACTTCTCCTGTTAGCACGTTTGGGTTGGTTGTTTGTTTGAGGTTTCGGTGGAGAAGCCGCGGGGGAGAGCACTGAGGGTGGGGCGGGAGGTGGCATCGCCGCGGCGTGTGTGTGACAAATCAAACTCATTATCTCTTTATTAATCGTGTGTGCTGGTCCTCGCGCTCTCCAGGGACGGATTCGGGCGACAGAAACGGGCGCTAGCGCTAGCTGTAGCTCCCTGATCTGCAAACACAGAGTGACAGCTAGCATTTAGCTCACTCTGCCGTAGGGGATACATTCATTTATGTGACTGTGACACAAATCACTTCTTTGTGTAGACACACACATACAAACACATACAAATACACACATACAGAAAAACACACCACAATCATTGACTCTCATTTCCAAATCCCCACTTTCACCTCTGGGGACAGCATACAAATGGCTACCACACACACAGACACACACACTGTCTGACATCATTAACCTCTAAGCAAAGTGTTTTACTTCCAGACCTGCTCCCCTGGTTACTGGCCTGTCCTTCTCTGTGCCTCCTTTCCTGCGTCTGCCTGACTGCTTCGCAGCAGTGTCTCTGCCTGGGGACAGCGGCCTTGACGGTCAGTCCTAATATATCCCCATGATGTGGTGTGAGTGCTGTCTAATGAAACAGCCGACAGATGTCTCCATAAAGTCTCCTCCTCACTGCTGAGACCACACTGACAGAGACGGGGGTGACTTTGAGCCAGGACTGTCACCTGGTGAGTGTGCGGTGTGTGAGTGTGTGTTTGTGTGATTTAGTAGGAGGAAGAGTTTGTGTGTGTGTGTATGTTTGTGAATGTGATTTAGTGGTAGGGAGAGAGAGTGTGTTTGTGTGCGTGTATGTGTGTGTGTGTGATTTAGTAGGAGGAAGAGTTTGTGTGTGTGTATGTTTGTGAGTGCGATTTAGTGGTAGGGAGAGAGAGTGTGTTTGTGTGCGTGTATGTGTGTGTGTGATTTAGTAGGAGGAAGAGTTTGTGTGTGCGTGTGTGTTTGCGTGCGTATGTGTGTGTTTTAAGCTGTCAACGATGTTCCTTTTGTTAGTGCAGTGATCAGAGTGACAACCAGTTGTCTGGCCTATGCTGGGTGGTGTCTTAAGGTGACAAGTGTGACAGCTCGCTAACATCTCCCTCCATTAGAGAGCACTGTGGAAGAATATGTGTGCATGTGCGTGTGTGAGTTTGTCTGCTAATGAAATATAAACAATTCACACTTTGAACACAAAAACACTCTAAGACTTAGCTTTATGGTATTCTTCCAGCATTCCAGCATTTAAGGAGGTCTATATACAGTAGGAACACTCCTACACACACACACAAACATTCTGTTTTCAGGCATCATTCTCACTGTTCTTCTGCTGCCCTTAATCAATAAAGCCCATCATTATTTAATGAACGTTCTCCTCAGGCCTCCCCAGACCACTCTGTATCTCTCTCTCTCCTTTCTTTCTTTTTATACCCTCTTTTTTCATCTTTCTCTCATTCCTCATCCTCTTTCCCTGACCATCTGTCTCTCCTCATACATTTCCTCTCTCCTCTCTCTTCTGTGTCATTCTCTCTGTCTCTGTGTCTCTCTCTGTCTCTTTATCTCTTCCTTCCTCTTTCTCCCAGTCTAAGCCTATGTCTATGATGGACCACCTGGCTCTCTGACCTGGGAGGGACCAGAGCCCTCCTCCATCCTCTCCTCAGGGTCACACCATCCTTCAATCTCTGTCCTTCTCTTTGCTGGATCTCTCCACTTGTAGCAGTGTTGCGCTGAGTCAAACCAAGCACTGCTTCATTGTTTTTCCATACCGTAGGCCACCTGTTTAGCTATCACAATTAGTTTGCTAATATCAGTCAAGCATCAAGCAAATAACTAGGTGCTAATAGTTAGGGTGCTAGCACTAGTGGCCGGGGGTAGGGATTTTTAGGTATCAGAGCAGCCACACATGCTCTCTTGGATGCGAGTGTTTACACAGGGGCCCTCAGGTTTGAACGAAGTTCACAGACAAGTGAAATTAACTTGGTTGCTTCAGGGATAGCACAACGCTAAATTAGCACATGTTCATAATCACACCGTTGACTGTCGTTATTAGCTACGCCGTGGGAATTACAAGTGGCCCTCTGACTCCCATGATGGGTCATTGAGAACCAAGGCTAGGGCTGTTCTGGTCGAAGTACTACTGAGCCCCCCCCCCCCCCAACCGCCCTCCTTTTCTAACCTCTCTCTCACAGGGCACCCCCCCCAGGCCCATTACCGCAAACAAAGCTGCCAGGTACCCTCTCTCCTGCTCATTCATAGTTAATGTGCCATGATAGTCATCAGGATTGTGTGCTGATCTGGAGTTCACAGTAAAGGACCTTGAGTGCATACCCCCTGAACACTGTTTGTGTATACATACACATACTGCACACACACACACAAATTGTCAGGCACACCAATACATTAACAAATACATTATTATAGATATACGCACATACATATTTTGGGAAACACTGGGAATAGGAACAATAGAAGTGAATGGTTCCTGTTGGGCACCTGAGGCAGCTGGTGAATATTTAAGACCTGCCAGAGAGAGTGAGGGGGGCAATAACACAATGGCATGTTTAATTATAAATGCACTATCACCTGTTTTATTGGGGAGAGCTCAGGAGCCTCACTCTGCTCAACAGCTTATTGCTTCAGCACAGGAGCCCAGGGATAATCATGCTCTCTCCCTCTCTCTTTTTCTCTCACTCGAGCTCTCCCTCTTTCTCATTCTCTCTCACCTCTCTTTTTACCTTCCTCTCCCTCTATCTTTAACTCTCTCACATACACACACTCCCTTGATCTTTCACTCAAAAAACACTCTCTCTCTCTCCATGTGTCACTCAGACACACTATCTCTCCCTCACACACTTACTCACTTTATCTCTTTGCTCTGTTTTCTCTTCTTGCAAAATATTGTAAAATGTTCTCAGCAATTTGATCTGTTGCTCTCTCCAGCCCGGTCTGCTCCTGGGTCATCTCTCTCTCGTCTCAATTCTGTGTTTGTCCAACAGCAGCAGGTATTCTCGGACAGGTGGGCAGCCCTTCCACAGCTCAGAGTGGAATATTACTTTCTTACCGACACTTCAGTCGAGACTGCTTATATAGTAAAGAGTGTGTGTGTGTTTACAGTGCATGCACAGAAGGGGGAAAAGCTTAGGAGGAAAGGGTATTCTCTTTGCATTACCGCCTCCACATCTATCCATCCGCAAGCCCTATGCTGAAGGTTATGACTCACTCTCACAAACTCTCAAACACACACACACACACACACATACATACACACACAATGCTTCACACTGCTACCATTTTCATTGTAACAGGTGACTGAGTCCTTGGTGTCCTTATGACGGTATGACAGATACAGAACCTTATACAAGAGCAGAAAAAACGATCCAGAGGGCTTCCAGTACCTTTCCCAGTGTGTGTGTGTGTGTGTGTGTGTGTGTGTGTGTGTGTGTGTGTGTACGTGTGCACCCAGGCCATTACGCTTTTACACACAACAAAGCTACAGGTAGCTCTCTTCCATAAATGAGTGTTTCACTCCAGACTCTCCTCCAGGGCTTTCTCATCTTGTGGAGTTATTTATATTTACACATAGGAAATGAATGCCCCTCACTGCCGGCCACAAGAGCGAAGGCAAAACTGTGTGTCGCACTCTCTTCATCTATCACACGCAAACACACACACACACAGGTACACACACTCCTCGTCTCTCCTCTAATTAAATGTCAAAAGGCGCTGTCTGAAAATCAATGGTGTGTCGTGTCGTTGCGGCGTTGTGAGGATGAGACTTGTTTGAACACGGCGGTGGACGGTGAGTCTGATGTTTGGGAACACATGCAGTTAGGTGTGGGCTGTGTTTGTCTGTTAACTGCAAATTCAATCTTTACCAAATGAAGCTTCCCTGCAAGTCTGGGGGTCTGAGTCACATTTATACCATCAACACTGCTGCTTGATAATACACAGCTTATTGATATATGTTATTTTTTCTTGGCCCTCTCTCTCTCTTTGTTTTTCTCTCTCATTTTTTCACTCACTTGCTCTCTTTTTCTTAGCTTCTCTGCATCTCTTCTCATGCTTTCTGTGTCTTTGTCTCTGTCATCCTTTTGTATTCTCTTAGTTTCTCTCATTGCCCCTTTCTCTACCTCCTTATCTCTCTTCTCTCGCTCTTTCTTTCTCTCTGTCTGTATCTCTCTCTCTTTCTGGGCCACCTCTTCTGTTGGACAGGGAGGCAGCTGTTAGGATAATGATGAGCTGACTGTGAGGTGAGCTGTGTGTGGATGAGGGAAATGGTGAACAAGAACTGAGATCTTTCTCCGCCCCTCCCAGCTCCATCCCTCTCTCCCTGCATGGCGAGCATGATGGTTCCAGTCTGAGTGGTTGCCAGGGTGAGGGGATGGTCTCTCCTTATCACTTTGCTTTGAGCTTTGGCGCCTGAGACTCCAGCTGCAACGCTGGATTTAGCCAGTTTAGACATAGTGTGACACACACAGTCATACAGACAGAAAACAGAGTAAGGTAGATCGACACACACAAACCCAACACACACCCACGCCCACTGCTGCTTTTCTCAGTTGGCTAGGGACAAGAGGAGACTTTGATACCGCACAGAAGAGTGTGTGACTGGGGCAGTTCTGGCAGCCAGCGTGGTGGGTGTGTGAGAGAGTGAGTGATGAAGAGCAAATAGAGAGACTGAGAAAGAAAGATAGGGGGAAAAAGAGAGAGATGGGGAAAGAAAGAGGAGAGAGGACAGCGAGAGAGAGAAAAAAGGAGAGAAAATAAAGAGCGAGCGAAAAAGAGAGAGAGACAACAGACACAGGTAAACTCCTGCAGGCCCACCTGTGCCTCCCCAGCCTGCTGCAGTGGAACACATCATCTGGGCTTTACCCTCAGGATACTATCAGAAACACCAAATAAAAAAAGTATTTTTACGCTCTGGTGAGCTGCCGAAGGGGGGACTGGAAAGACACACACACAGACACACACACACACACACACACACACACACACACACACACACAGACACACACACTCACACATCATCACAGTCTCTGACACAAACCAGCCCCCCTCACTAAATCTCACCCCACACTGATTAGCTCTAAATGGCAGATTGGACCCCCCATAACTTGCCTCCTGTTAGCACCTCCCGCTGCCTTGACCCCCCTCCCAGCAGCCAGAACACGGGCACACTCCAGACTCCTTCCTGCGTCAGTGGAGGCACAAGAAACACGTCAGCCGCGCTGGCCCTGCCGCGCTTCACGTCCTCCCTCTCCACCTCCTCCCAGGCACTCTCTGACAGCTGGCAGCTCCACTAGCTCATGTCTGTTCTGCTGTGTGCTCTCTGCAACGGCTACAGTAGCTCGACTTGGCCTAGCTTAACTAGCTCCCACAAAAAACCACGGGGCCTGCTCCGTTCATTTCTCTACCCACCGAGCCACGGGTGGCATCCTGTAAGGAGCCGGAGTCTGGACAGAGAGAAAACAATGCAGGACTTTGACCGCAGAGCACTGTGTGATTCTAGTGGCAGATAACAGTCCAAACCGTGGATGAGGGCACAGTGAAGACACTACTGCTGTGAAATGATTAATACAGTAGCCAGTATGAGTTTCTTATGACCCTCCTTGTGGTCATCATCTACCGTCCACAGGCCTCCTGAGAGCAGCGGTGGAGAGAGTGCTGGTACATTTGTTATTTACAATGTTTGTCTAGAATGTTTGTCTTAGGTGTGCACAGAGCTGCATAAGCCTCTCAAGGGGAAATTAAATACACTCAGACAGTAATACACTACATGGTATGTTGGCACATACAAAAGAACTCACTTTACACAGAGACGCCCCCCCCCCCCCACACACACACACATACATACACACTCCTGACTGTGTTTGGAAATAATTTTCCTCTGGAAATAGTGATGATTCACCCATCCATTCAGGAGTCTTCCTCACATAACCAGCAGCACTCAGATCAGCTGATCAGCTTTACATTTAGACTGACACATCAAACCCACAAACCCAGCCTTCCTCCTGCAGTACCACAGTTTGTAGTATTTTTGCACAAATTTTGTGTCCAAAATTGAATCATTTTGCTCTGTTTCTCAGGCTTGTTTAACATAATATCTTAAGATCAATCCTATTCTTACTTTGAAAGTATGAGAGCGACAGGAAAGGCAGGGGGAGAGAAAGGGGAAGACGTGCGGATAATTGCCTGGGCCAGATCCCATCTCAGGCTGCTGCGATAAGTCAACAGCCCCTGTGGTCCACGCACTTTACCGGTGAGCCACCAAGGCACCCTAAATAGGATGTTTTCCTGATGAAGAAAACAATTTCTCCCAAATATCACAAAAAAGAGCATTACAATCAAATTCCAGGGATTTTGGTTTATGACCTCTGGCTTCCCTGGCCCTGGGCAGCAACTCAAGTGGGATAGTGAATGACTCCACACTTGACAGTTAATATGCTGCAGCCACTGAGAATTTGTTACCCGCTTCGGGAGTGCCAAGTTACTCCATCGATGGCCGCCAATAGGAAGACAATGTAATTGTCCTATTATACTGTAAAAGTCATCCACGGGAACCATGTTCCTTTTATTATCTTCAACAGATGGGCTTCATGGGCTTATATACAGATCACTTGTTTGATTCATTAACTGATTGATTGGTTGCATGTTCTTTTTTTTTGGGCTGTGGCTGTTAAGGAATGGGAATTGGTTGGTAGGATTTACAGCCCCATGAAGATGAATGTGTTGAGCCTCATTTACATTTTAAATGGAAACATTACCTTCCTTTTGCTTATGGAAGGCCACTGGTGTTTAATGACTCACCATAAACACAGTGACACGTTAAAGACGTCACGACGGTCCAGTTTAACTGCACCACGGCACACACACCTCGTCTGTCATCCCCTCCCACCAATCTCGCTGTGTATCTTTCTATGTGCACACACACACACAAACACACCAGGGTGATGGATATAAAACTGCTTGATAATATGTTTAAGAGATTGGAAGTGGAAAAGCCTCAGATTCCCAATGAAAAGCCTCACTTAGCGTTAAATTTGCTCTTGACAGGTGCCAAAAGTGTCTAGTCTTGGTTGAAAGGTCAAAGTTCAACTAATATTTCTTGCTTTTAGCTTATCATCAACATAGTCTCAACTCTATATTGACCAACGTGTAGCATCTTGACCACATGGTTCTCTATCTACAGCAGTGGTTAAAATGTAGATGGAGGAAGATGAACTGGTCCATCTCTCCATGCTGCAGTTGGCTGGAAGTGGTTTATAAGATGACACAAATTCCAAATGCATGAAACTATTATAACTCCATGGCTGCAATAGATGTGTACACTCCTGTACCTGCCCTTGGGTGTACAAGTGGGAGAGTGTGTGTGTGTGTCTCTCAAGTGTGTGTACAGTCTGTGTATGTGAGAAAGACAGAGAGATTGCATGTTTGCGAGGATAAGTGTGTGTGTTTGTGTGAGAGACATATAGAGAAAGATAGAGAGAGAGACATAGAGAAGACAGAGAGAGGGGTGGTGGGGGAGAGAGGTGGATAGAGAGAGCAAGAGATAAAGATGGGTGGTATAGACAAACAGAAATTTAAGGGAGGTGACTGGTATATAGAAAGAGTGAGAGATGGGTGGGGTAGACAAAAAGAAAGGGAGAAAGAAAGAAACAGAGATGGTAAGTATATAGAGAGAAGGGGAAACCAGCAATTCAATCCCATGAAAATTTAAACATAATGAAGTGGGAGGTGTGATGGACCAGAGGTGAATTCTGATTGGGCTGGTGTGTCAGTGGGATTTAATGTTCAGTCACCATGACTGCTGAACGCCACAGTACTCAACTGTTTGGAGTGCTCATATCAAAAAGCTCATAGATTCTGCTGGATTGTCTAAAGAGTATATTCCCAAGAATCACTCCTAATTAGTCAGGCATCATCACAGTGTTGCTTCATAGATTCAA
Organism: Osmerus eperlanus; assembly: GCF_963692335.1. Lineage (NCBI taxonomy): Eukaryota > Metazoa > Chordata > Actinopteri > Osmeriformes > Osmeridae > Osmerus > Osmerus eperlanus. Next base: position 6,579 of record NW_026911270.1, on the reverse strand, counting down.
TAAGACTCTGTACCCATGCTAATTCCATGTTGTGACTGAGCCATGATAATTTAGTCCACTCTTAAATCATACTCTAGATTATTATCACGAGATTGTGTGTGGAAAATGACTTGTCTGAAATTGTCTTAGGTTATCTCAGAGTTGAGAGATATGAATTTAATACCATTACAGCTTCCACCTCTCTGCTGTATTATGGAGTATACTAGTCTGGTCCTGTAATCTAAATGAGATTCAAAGGTCATTTTAGCATGCAGCCTTCATGCATGCATGCACACACACATACACACACATACACACACCAAACACACACACAACCTTTTAAACAATGATAGAGAAAACCTCAAAATAGAGTAGGCCTACTAATGGCTTGTTATGTGTTTCTCAGTGTGTTAGAGCGATTTGGGGTTTGTGTGTGTCTGTGTGTGTGTCTGTGTGTGTGTAAATGACCACCAGACAACTGCTTTACAGCAGATTTTGTTCTCGTATATTGCATAGTACCTCGGAAGCAAACCAAATTGCTGCCGTGTATTAGGTCTGGCATCGTTAATGGTAAATTAATTCATCAAACTGTCAAATGTTAGAACAACCGACATTTAAGAACATTTCCTCATTAGGTATTTCCTGAGCATAGAATCGCTTATTCTCTGAGTTGAACAAATACCAGTTCCCACACGTATTAATGTATAGGTTAGACTATATCATTAAAAATAATATAAATTTAAATGTACAGAAAATTATCATAATCTTACCCATAATGTAGCCTATTCGAAACATTATCCCCGCACGACCAACAATGTGCGAGCATGCCGTGTTTCAATTAGCACCACAAGATAAGAATGTGTAGGCTATGCAAAACATATTTCCTCCAAAACGAATGTACATAAACATAAACTTACCCGCTAACACACGAGAGACACCGAGACAGCTGAGAATCAGCAGGAGCACGGTTGGCAGAAAAAATCTCTCCATCTTTCTAACATTCGGAGAACGTGAAATCCCATTTACTCTGCTCAGTGCTATGATAACCTGCTCGCTGTTGTTCAGCATTCACGTCTGTCCGTGTGTTCTTGTCTGGACTGAAAACGGCGGTCATAGTCTTGTTGATCTTGCCGCAGATATTCGACCACCGAGTGCTTTCAGCACCTGGGACAGCACTTCAGCACCTGCATTCAACAGTAGCCTCTGCGTGCTGTTGAATGATCTGTGCTCTGAGTCTTTACGTGTGACTGTGTCGCCCACGAGCAGTCCTCCCCATCATATCGTCATATTAGCTACCAGACAGTGTATTTGTCGGTACTGTCGCGTTCGACGCTCTGACTCAAATGAAGACTTTGGTCCACGACGGTAACTCGGGATGGCGCCAAGGCTCCGTACACATTTGTGCACTAAGATCTGCGGGATAATGGGTGCTCAACTATAGACAGAAACGTGCTCGTTCTGATGTGCCTGGACCTACAATCCTTACCAACTGACAAAACTGACTGTTTTGTGGTATAGGCTAGTGACAGAGTAATTAACATGTATCTGGATATGATAGCTGTAAGGTTGCAATTAATTGGCTCAAATGCCAATTTGCCGTAAAAGCTAGGGCAAATAGACTATTCCAATAGAATTAGGCCTGCAAATAATCCTTATTTTTTGTGGTGTTTGCAATTTTTTAAATAGTCCCGTTGTCACATCGATTACAACTGTACAATCATTGTCAGCATCATTATTTCAAGACAATTATCATAGTGAGAGTATTATAAATAACACAATTTCCAAGAAATAGGTTACTCCTTCAGTGGCTAAAACTTTGACTATACATTGCATTCAAATTCATACAAGCAAGCAATTTGATCGAAACCGATCGCTTGTCAACAAATTCCAGGTCCTGTCACCTCCTTCCTGTTTGATGGAGTGGACTTTACCAATCTTCCTTGTCTCATTCATCCGTTTGCCTTACTTGGTCAGACAGTTCTCAGAATTATTGCTGCCCACTTAACGATTAAAAATGCACGAAGAAGCCCACGCAAACAAGTCGGAGCACAAGCCTTTTCATAAATAATGTTGCCGCGGCTCCGACACTCATGAACTGCATAGGCTACTTCCATCGACTCAGATAGAAAACAAGCACACATCTTGACCTTATAAGACAACTGACCCTTCTTTTTGATGGTTTGAATAGACTGGTATGAAAAAGCTAACTTCCAACACAAAAAAAGTTACAAAAAAACATTGCGCAGCCCTTACCTTCACTGTGGTCTTTGCGGTGTCTTTGAGATGTATCTTTGAGCTTCGTTAGGAGTTTTGCAAGGTAAAGCGGGACAGTCCGGAGTCGGCAACCGTCCCGACAGTGAAATGGCGTTATCCAGTGTCCCCTGTGTCACCAGGAAGTGTTTGCTGCACCTCGCTCTTCCACCACACACACATCTTTACTCACCGCATCATTTGGTTGTGACGTGGATGTGTGTGTGTCTGAGAACGGGTGAATTAGGGTGCATGGGACGTTGGAACTATCTCCAGAATATACGACCACACACACCAAGTTATATTGGCCATGTACATTTTTATTTTATTTTGTTCTTAAGATCGACTTTTTTGAGGTCATTTTCTATTCAAACTTGATTCATCTTGTGCATTAAGTGACCAGTGACCAATGACAAAGAATAGCTTTTGATATTTTCTTGTGTTGAAAAACTATAAATAGCTGGTTTGACTGTTTGGTTAAAGATCTCAGGTGAAAAAGTATTCAGCTGACAAAGTAAACATTGCAGTTATTCATTTATGATTTTATACAGATGGGCATCAGCTTATGAATTGCGAGAGGGATGAGCAGTATCAGCCTCTCTGGCCTGATACACAAGTCCTCTGCTGTATACAGTACGCTCTCATCGAGCTCACATAATTTATTTCATTCAATTTACGCGCAGGCAGCACAAAGACGGCCCGATAGATTGTTGACTGGACCCAAACTTGGGAATTGTAAGAGATATCTCTAGTCTTGGGCCAATGGAATATTAATGGGCTTTATATTCACCACTCAGCAAACACATAAAGGACTCAGCCCAAGCGCGTAATTTGCTTTTGGAAAAGGTCTCAGTGATACCTCACAGCCCGCCACATTAAACGCAGATCAAGCAGAAAATCAAGAATAAATCAGTTTATGGACATTGTTCTGTATCCATCATCATTCTTGTTCAACTCTTGCAAAAGGAAGAATTTGTGTATCTGTGTTGTGTGTGTGTGTGTGTGTGTGTGTGTGTGGAGGGGGGTTGTTAGTGGTGAGGAGTGTATACAGTAAATGTCTAACTACTGTGTCATTTTAATCCAACCATCCAAGTTTTCCAATCTGTTGCCTGTGAACGCATGGCTGTGGGATTCATTGACAACTTGTTTGCATTCTGAATGAATTTACACAGTCATTCCTGACACATTAACAATACAGTGAAAACATTAGCTCTTGATTTAATAACAGGCTGTTCTTCAATGTTGATCACAGATGGGATTTAAAACTGTATTTATTTTTGAAACAAAAGGTTTGTCAGCCCATCAGTCCTGAATGCAGTTTGAGTGGATCTAGCCATTTTGAGTAAGGTGAGGAACTCATTTGTAACAGAACAGGATTTACAGATGAAGTGTATTCCTATTTAGACCCTGACTCTACATTTCAGAGGGGGTTAAAAAGCAATCAATAACCAGAGTATGAATATTTCACACACAAATATTGCCTGGAGTGACATTTAAACTTTCTACCTGGAACTATCCACCATTCTAAATTAGTTTAGATTATAATGAGGTGTGAAATCTCATATTGGAGAGGTCGAGAGGAGGTGAGTGCTGGGTCCTGGATATCTGTGGGGCTCGTCAGGTTTGGTGATGTGGTAGGGGGGTGGGGCAGGTAGATGGAGGATCCAGAGAGGCAGAGGGGCCTTTGTGCCTGTGTCTGACTGATAGGATTGGGATTGTGGCCCAGAAGATGTGAGGGCTGGGCTGGAGCACCAGGAGGGGCTGGGTGGGAAGATAAGGCCAAGCTTGGAGGAGAGGTTGGGCTAGTATAAAACCTAAGTAGATCTACTTCAAATGATATACGTGAATGTAGATTTAAAGGCATGACCAGGATAATGATGATGATGTTTCCTTTTAAATGGCAACCTTACTTCATGTAACATATTGATAATAATTGATGATTGATAATGTGATTTCTTCTCACCTGGAGGTAACGTGAACATTTAAGATGTGAGAGTTATTTGATTGGCACATTGCTGGTTCATTCTCTGTCTGGACAGTTCTTGCCTCCGTTCACACGCAGTGTTGAATGATTGACTTCCCCATTTATAATCCCATTACAGATTCCGAGTTAATTTGCCGCTTTTGTGCCGAGTAACGCTCCCGTCGGGAAACTGTAAAATCTGAACTGACTGTGGTGCACTGCTCGAAGCTTCTTACGGGCACGTACGAGAGAGGAGACCGTTTTAGAGACCAAAATTAAACAAAACAAATGTAAAGGCTTGCGCTAAGACTCTTAGGAACGCAATTCATGGTGAGCTAAATGCACTTATCGTAAAACCTGTCGCATTTCTATCCTCAGGTTTACGATGTTTTGCTGCAACGTGTGTTCATTGTGTCATCTATAGTCAAGACTATGGTAACTCATTGTCAATAACGCAGAAGTGAAGGACTAACATTAGGACATCCTCTAACCAAAGGGGAGTTCACACAGTTCAAATTGCACATGGAAATGCTCTTGCGCTTGACATTGACTAAGTGAGGGCCACCATATTGTCATTTTGTAGTGCAGGGCCAAGTCACTCAAGTGCATCTTTTGAGTGAGGGTATGACTGACTTCAGCTGTATTTTCAATCAGCTGTGTGCATGCTCCTGTGTCTGCAAGAGAGAGAGAGAGAAAGACAGAAAGGTGAGAATATGGCCATGTGCAGATTGTGTACACCAGATGCTCCGAGGGTGAGAGCGTGGATTCCCTAAATCCAGGGAGGCAGGCAGCAGAACTGACCCAGCTCCTTTGTGGAGGACACTGCATCCTTCTCTGTGGGACACCTGAATGGAGCCTGGCCAAGAATAAATCCACAGTCATCTGCTCAGGGCTGGGTATGTCAGCCCCGGCGCTCCCCTCCTTCCACATCCTCCAGCCCCAGCCCTCCCCTCCTTCCACATCCTCAACCATTGATCTTTGTTGAGAAATCACAGGTCCATTAATGAAATTCAATCTTTTTTTCTTATTCTCGTTGACGGTGCAGGACAGTCTACTAATCTTTGCTTCTCTGGTACTCTTCCCTTTCGCTCCTTCACTCTATCTCTTATCCTCCCTCCCTCCTTCCCTCCCTCCCTCCCTCCCTCCCTCCCTCCCTCCCTCCCTCCCTCCCTCTCTCTCTCTCTCTCTCTCTCTCTCTCTCTCTCTCTCTCTCTCTCTCTCTCTCTCTCTCTCTCTCTCTCTCTCTCTCTCTCTCTCTTTCTCTCTCTTACTCGCTCTTACTCTCTCTCTCTTTAGTAAAGTAGTAGGGCTGTATTAAGGACAATCAGGTGTTCTTCACCACCATCAATGCCTGGAGATCCACAATATGGCAGCAAAATGCAGTTCAAATCAGAACCACTGTATTGCTCAGTCAGAGCTCATTCAGAGAGACATACCTCCCAAATAAATGACAACAAAGAATCTGCCTCAGAAGCAGACGAGGCGTGGATTGAGCACCACGTTCAGGGCTTCATCCAATAGGGCTTGTAGTGTTCATTTTCTGTCAGCAGCAGTAAAGGTGCAAGGCCTGTTTGTTGGACTGAGCATGGAAGGAACGGCTTCGGAGGTGGAGGGGACTGAAGTGATTTGATTTGGTTCCGTAGTTACGGTGTGCGAGGGGACATTGGCTTTACTAAGGAAGTCAATTTAATCTGCGCCGCTTGGCTTCACTGAGCATGGCTGCCTGGCTGTTTTTATGAGACTGTTTCACAGCCCTCATAGGGATATGGTCCCTTGCTATGCTCGAGTGCCACGATTCATCTAGATTTTATGAAATGGTGTTGGTAGGGCAGTGACCAGCCTTGAGTGTTGGACCTTGAAAAACACAATCCAAAAAGTACACTGATATTCCTCTATCTGAGAAAGAGCAATGTTTACTTGGTCAGGTCGTGGGAAGTTGAGAGCCAATTGGGTCAAATTCCTCACAGACATTCCTGAAAGCAGCCCACAAGCACACCAAGCAGTCAACCTGACTTGCGATGTTTGAGAGCAGTGAACGCCCTGAGCCTTATCAGAATCTGTATTACACTTGTGTCGGATAGTCATTTCTGGGAGACATGACTGTCTGACACAAGTGTAATACAAATTCGGATAAGAATGTAACCACCCTAACAGCTAGCCTATAACCAGTCTCAATCTTAATACCACCATTTCAATTGATCTCCAGCCCTTATCAAAGGTTATTGAATGACTCCTAGTCTCTGCTGCACTTTATAGATCTGCTCAGATGAATCCCAGAGATTGATCCAGAGAGATCCCTCTTGTATCTGGTTGAGGTTGCTGCTTGCTCTCGGAGGGCTGTGAGGTCGTTGAAGCTCCACGGCACTCGGCAGCGCTCTCTGGAAAAC
>NW_026911269.1:0-1000 GCF_963692335.1 Osmerus eperlanus | reverse complement strand
GTGGGCAGCCTGTGCCACCAAGATTACAGCCGAGGAGGAATAGCTAGATTACACAGCAGAAAGCACATTAGGCTGGTGATAGATGTTGTTGTTATTTCCTGATCTGAGAATAGCAGCACGTTTGGCTGAGTAATCACAGGTGGTTGACAACCAATGTAGAGGCGGCAGAACATGGGGCATTGAATCCGATTGGTGGAGAACTGTTTTTAGGGCGGTCTGTAATTACGCCTTTAGAGTTACTAGGAATATAGATTCTAAGATTGTGCGAGTGTGCGTGTGCCTTTGAGTGAAAGTGTGTGTGTGTGTGTGCATCCTTGCGGATATATGTGTGAGAAACAGCAGACGAAAAACATTTCCTGTGTAAGACACAATAAAACAGGAGTGAAGGAAGGTCTATCCTAGTTCTTCACCAGTCTCACCTCGTAGTCTTATAGATACACCAGTCTCACCTGGTACTGTCACCTGGTACTGTATCCTGGTACTGTACCCTGGTACTGTCACCTGGTACTGTCATCTGGTACTAGACCCGGGTACTGTACCCGGGTACTGACATCTGGTACTGTACCCTGGTACTGTCATTTGGTGTTCCAGTCTCACCTGGTACTGTATCCTGGAAACTGTACCCTGGTACTGTCACCTGGTACTGTCATCTGGTACTAGACCCGGGTACTGTACCCGGGTACTGACATCTGGTACTGTACCCGGGTACTGTCATTTGGTGTTCCAGTCTCACCTGGTACTGTATCTGGAACTGTACCCTGGTACTGTCACCTGGTACTGTCATCTGGTACTAGACCCGGGTACTGTACCCGGGTACTGACATCTGGTACTGTACCCGGGTACTGTACCCTGGTACTGTCATTTGGTGTTCCAGTCTCACCTGGTACTGGTCCAGTATTGGCTCAGGCTCCACATGGTTCCCCACGGCCTCCCTCTCTGCCTCCCTCCTGACGGCCTGTGTCCCAGCCCGGCCCACTTCCCCCCCCTGCCTGGCTGCTGG
>NW_026911268.1:0-33372 GCF_963692335.1 Osmerus eperlanus | reverse complement strand
GGTATCTTGCTTTGTTTGGCATTATTGTGTGTGTGTGTGTGCTTGTGCAGCGCGCGTGCGTGCGTGTGCCTGCATCCCTGGCTGAATGTTCCACTGCTCAGAGGTGCTGGCTGTCAGCACTCACAAACACTGTGTTGGCAGACTGCTGCTATTAGAGGCTATTCCAGCCCATTTAGCCATGTCCATTTTTGTTTCCCAGAGTTTACTTCATTTGACCATGAGACCCCCTCCCCCCCACACATGCCCACATGGAGACACACACATACACACACACATACACACACACATACACACACACATACACACACACATACACATACACACACACACACACACACACACATACTTTCAACAGACCTCCTCCAGTCAGGTCACCTTGAAACTCAATTAAATGACCCCCTGTGACTCTTTCAGTTCTGTCAACCAAAAGCCCATGGAGACGCTGGAAGATTGGGGAAGCTTAGATAGGGAGAAAAGGAGTGGCATAGAGAGGGACAAGAAGAAAGACTTTGTTTCCATGGATGTCAACGGGACAAATAGAAGGATGGCAAATGGCAGCAGAGAAAGAGGGGCTCCCTAAGAAAGGGGTTGAACAGAAAGGGGTCCGAGCGGAGAAGGAGCAATGACCCGGACACGGACGCTGAGTTCTATGGCTGCAACTACAAGTCAGCTCTTCATGATTCTCCCAGGGATCCAGCGGCTCCACTGGCACACAACACAGACAGGAGCCCACACAGAGCTGCCCTCAACCATGTCCTCTCTCCACCTTCTCTCTCTCTCTCTCTCTCTCTCTCTCTCTCTCTCTCTCTCTCTCTCTCTCTCTCTCTCTCTGTCTCTCTTTCTCTCCCTCTCTCTCTGTCTCTCTCTCTCTGTCTCTCTCTCTTTATTTCTTGGTTTTCCACCCCCAGAGATTAATCATCCCCATCCATTATTACAGATTCTATTTCCAGCCAATTCACTGGATGTTTGGATGAGTGATAATCCATTTAGCCAAGCAGAACCATGACATTCATGCTACACCTACATGATGTTACACCCACCACATTCTATACATTCAATGGATAGTGGTGTCTTTCTTTAAAAAGCTGGCACCACTGTTTCCAGGTTAATACATCCCCTGTGGCAAGCCTTTCGCTTCCTGTCCTCTCCCCTCCCCTCTTCTCCTCTCCTCTAATTAGCCTGAGCCAGCTGTTTTCATCTCTATGGTTTGGTGACAGTGACTGTGGAGGCTGTGTAGAGAGAGAGAGGGGACGGGGGGGACGGGGGAACTGAGGGAGATGCCTCCTATGTTGGCAAAACACAAAGGGCTCAGGACACAGAGGGCCCCCAGGGGCCCCGCAGCAGGACCACATCACCGGAGCCCCCCCAACCCCCCCTCCCCCACAAAGCCCCCCCCCCCCTGCCCTCTGCTCTGATCCCTGAGTAGTGGGTTGTTTATTGCGTTAGTTGAATACATAAAGGAGAGGATTTGTCAGCCTCTCACCATCAAACATGCTGTCCAGACGTTCGTGTGGCGGATAAGGAAGAATGAGACTCGCTGTCTCACTTTTGCCTCTTTCTCTCTCATTTTGTCTTTCTCTTTCTATTTCAAATATACCAAATACATTTTTCAAAGCTTCAACTTTTTTTACTGTTTGATCTGTCATTTGTATATGAGAAAATGTGTATTACAATCCTACCTTAATGCAAAATAGAAGTATTTTACATGAGAGTCTCAGAGTTTTGGACCTTACTATATATCTATACATCTCTCTCTCTCTCTCTCTCTCTCTCTCTCTCTCTCTCTCTCTCTCTCTCTCTCTCTCTCTCTCTCTCTCATATAATGAAACATTGCCATTGCACTTCCTCGAGACAAAGTGTTCCTTTGACAGCACGTCAACTCTTCTCCCTTTCCCCCCCCCCTGTTCTTTCTCTTTTCTTCTCCTTCCCCCTCCCCCCTCTGCCTGTCCCCTCCGGAGTGCTTTAATATCAGCCTTTAATGAGAAGACTCGGAGCCTCTCCACAGAACACCCTGTAGTTCTACAGAGATCGAGAGAGTACAAAGACTTCTCCCACCATCTTTCCTCCTCCCACTCCCCTCATCAGTCGTACCCATCAATATTCACTCAGCCCTAATAGCCAGTGCTGTTTGTTAGCCCGGAGGCCCCCCTCTCCCATTCTCTCTATCCTGCCTCTCTACTGATATGCCATCATTGAATTTGGTCCAAAGAAAGAAAACACGGCAGTACCGGAATCCGATTAAAAACAAAGGAATCATATAACAGATGGGATCCAACACCCCCCAAAAATCTTCCTAGGTTCGACTGAGTGAGTGAGACGGGTAGATAGATACAGCATTCTGTTAGAACATGAACCCTCGACACCTGGTCTCTCTCTCCCCGTGTCGGAGGGAAAGTGGTATTCCGTGTTCATGTCTTGTTCATGTCTTCCTCTATCTTATTGCGCTACGGGGGACAATGCTGGAATGCAAAGAAGCCTCCAGGAAACAGACTGATCCCCTTTCCTGATATGACATCATTATTGTGATGGAATTAGCATTTGGATGTAATAGGTGACACGGAAACGATCAGGCACCCACATGCGCTTACAAAGTCAACTGGCCAACTTCACTCCTGGATTATAATTCCCACCCAGTGGTGAATATTGTGAAACAGCTAAGGCCCTTTCCATGCATGTTCAGCCTATGTGATTAAACAATCTCAAAGGAAACGTGGAAAATACATGTTATGACACCCCACGCATAATCCTCCAGCGACCTCCTAGCCACGCTGTGCTAATTGTTCCGGGTCTATCCGACGCCAACCTTAAACCTCTGTGTAATGTGGCTACAATATGCAATTACCCAGCAATTAGAACTGTCGTAATCCAGTGAGTACTCCTACCCAGTTTGAAACTGGGCCGTGTAATTGTACCGTCTTGTTGACAGTCGCCCTGGCCTGCAGTGATCTGGGTGGCAGCCCAAGGCAGACTGAGCATGGGAAACTCTGCCAGGCAGGAGGAACAACACTGCGTGGAATTATTGATCTGTGATCTCTTCCCCCGGCCCTGTTCCAAGGACCCCATGCTAGGACTGCCCTCAGACGATGCCCGCAGGAAAAAGACAGGCCTTGACTGCTAAAGCAGGAAAGGAGGCTATTGTAGAGGCGGGGAGAGAGGGAGGATTGGTAGCAAGAGTGAGGAAGAAAGAGAGGGAGATGGAAAGGTTGAGGGAGAGCGGGAGAAGGCTGGAGAACGACACGTAGGACTCTCAAAGCGTGTTGTGGCCTCAAACTGCTTTTGTGCCGTTTGTTTACTGGTTTTCCACATCGGTTGGAAAGACTGACCCGCCACATCATTTTTTTATACATTTGTCTCTGTTTGTGTTGTTTTTGTGCTTGTGTTGTTCTTTTGTTCGTTGCCGTTATAATAATAATACAACATATTATTATTTCAGTCTTTTAGTCATAATGCAGAGATTCACATGCAGTGCCATGTGCAGAGGCAGAGGTTCACACACTCATGCACACAAACACACACACATTTTCACGCATATTCAAGCACGTTCATACGCACGCCGTCTAGGCTAAACGCAATCTCTTTCTCAAACGCACACACACACTCGCACACACTAGAATAAACTGACCTTCATCTTCTCAGGCACGGTGGTATAACTGATATGATGCGTGTCATGGTGGACCCCCTCCTTTGAAGAGACAGTCTGTGTTTTCATAGCTGTGGTTCACCCACTGTTCAGAATGTATGGGCCAGCAAAATCTCTCCTTCTACTTCTCACTCTTCCCTGTTTTCTCTATCTCTCTCTTTCTCCTCCACCATGTGTAACCCTGGAGAGCGAGGTAGGGACGGGGAAAAGGGGGGGGGGGGGGAGGAGCCAACAGAGGAATAAGGGAATAACCTCTGCTAGATGGGTTGGCGCAACTCTCAGGGGGCCCCCATGCCCCTTGCCTCTCTCCATAATCCAGAACCTTAATCTCCCGAGCGCCTCTAGTTGTGGATGCATCGATGGGAAGATCTCTGGTAGGACGATAGGGGGTTCAGCTGAGTGTGGCGAGGAGTGAGGGTAAGGAAGGAGAGGGGAGAGGAGTGGGGAGGAATAGTTCGAGAGAAGGAGACCAGTCGCGGGGGGGGGGGGGGTCCAATGAGATTACAACCCTGATTTGAGTTTGCACCTCAGCTGATCCTCAGCTCTCAGTGGTCTCTCTGTGCTTACGTGTGTGTGTTCCGTCCCCCCTCACTCAATCCCTCAAAAGGCTTTCCTTCTACATAGCTAATGTGACTAAGCCCAGCATTTGACCTGTAGCTATAAGTTCTTATGGTGCCGCTGGTACCAGTGCGTCGACCCCTCTGGCTTTTCCGTGTTAAAGCCTTCGCTCTGCTCAGTGCCCTGGAACACCTTAATCCGACCTGAAAGCAGTCGGGCTACCCCAGATGGGATCGATATCTGTGGGTTCCAGGGCGAGCTGCCAAAGGAGCATCCTTGGGCCAGGGCCAAGCTACAATCAATTAAGAGACAATCGATTTTAGTGATTGAAATACCAAAATAAAAGACCAGAGGCCCTGGAGCACTCAGATATTTTACAGTTTGTGGGTTTTTCTGGTGTGTGCGTGTGTGTGTGTGCGTGCGTCTGGGTGTGCTGGTAGGGGATCAGCGTGTGCGTTGCGCGTGTGTGTGTGTGCAGGAGGAGGATCGGCGTGTGTGTGTTTACAAAGTGTTTGGGTGTGTGTGTACTTTGATTTATTTTGGAGTCATCTGTAGTAAAGTGGGAATGGCATTTAATCTAGCCCCTCTGAGACACAGCCAATAAAAGAATCTCTTCTGATCCAATATGTCCCGCCCGAGGAGGGTGTGTGTATGCTTGTGCCTGTGTGTACTCATGCGTGCGTGTGTGTGTGCACGCAGGTGCAAACCGTGTGCTTGACATTTATGTTCACACGTATTTTCCGTGGTCTCCACGGGTGCACTGGTGCCTATCATATACGAGGACGCTTGTCAGTGGGTTATCATGGTGTCTCATGAATGGATGCATGTTGGATGGGCTTCTATCTGTTTAGGTTAGAGTTTCCTTAGCATCCGACCCACACCAACTGCTCGTGCTCTGTACTGTCGTGAGGTTAAGGTGCCTGAGGATCGTATGAACGTCTGGCCGCAGTGCTTGAGTGGAGCATCGTCGCCGTGTGCCTGTTTCTATGTGTGTGTAGATCCATGTGTGTATCTATGAGTCTGATACCAGAGGCATTGCTCATAATGTGTGTGTGTGTGTGTGTGTATGAACTCACACGGCCATAAAGGAGCTACATAACTCTCCTAGGACCCACGCGTTGAAGAAATTCTAGGCCTGTTGTTACTTTAATCAAATCAAAATGTATTTGTATAGCCCTTTTTACTTTACCCACAATATGAGAGCACAGTCTGTGTGCGTGAATATGTGTTCCGTGAGTCTCCAAGGCTGTACAGTACAGATCTGTCCTTGGCTATTAGTGTTTCACTGTTGTGTGTACGTGTCTAGCACAGACAAGCACAGCAGCCTATGGCTATGGTACTTCTCTCTCAGCATGTTCTGAAAACAGTATGCAACCGAGACACACTGCACAAAATGCTTTGTCTCGTCCTTTTAACCCAGAGGTCTCTGTCTCTGTCATACACACACTCTCTCTCGCACACACACACACACACACACACACACACACACACACACACACGAGAGAGCGGAGAGAGAGATATATAGTAAGATGGAAAACATGAAAGGAAAGCAGGCAGAGAATCAGAGAGACCGTCCCTATTAAATCTCACCCCGTCCTTCCCAGTGACACCACGGCCGTTCAAGTACCCTGCCGTTCACTGGCATTCAGCCTTGGTGTCAGAGTGTGTCCACCCGGGAGAGCAAAGTGACACTCCTGATCCGGTCACCCTCTCTACCTGACCAGCCATGTTGAGGAAGGTCCGCTAACTGGGCTCTACGGCTGTGTTGACCATGTCTCTCTGTTCTGTTGCCTTTTACTTTCCTTTTTTTCTTTCTTTCTTTTTTCTTTCTGACTTACTTTGTGTCGTTCTGTCTGTCTGTTTCCCTTTGTTTTCTATCAGGGTTGTTTGTTCTCCTCACTTTTAATCCTCACTTGGCAGAGAGGTATGTGTGTGTGTTTTTACTTTCCAAATCCTCAATGTCACAGACACACACACAAACACATACGTGGAGTTTCATACCTTGCGGCGTATTGACATAAGCCAGCCAACAAAGGTCATTGCTGTCATACTTGATAGGTGGGTGGAGAGTACACAAGGTGGTGTGCGTGTTTGTGTGTGTACATGTACGTCCGTACATGTTTTTCATTGTGTGTGTGCGTGCGTGCGTGCTGTGCGTGTGGGCGAGGAGAGCACTCTGAATGGGACCCCTACAATGAAATAGTGTAGAAATCTAGGTGCATGGCGTGCCAGTGAAACAGGGTCAACATCTGCCGTCCGTGACACGCATCGGAACACGCCTGGCCAGCGCCGTGCCAGCATTGCCCAGCACTGGAGGATATGAAAAACAGCTCCACTCGCCTTCCACCTTTTTACCGCGTCCCGTGTCCCGCGTCCCGCATCCCCATCCCCGCTCCTGTTCCTGCTCTGCTCTGCATGCAGACAAGCCCTCCTCGTCACATCAGTACCGTACAAGAAGTTGACCTGCCTCTCCCAGTCCCCTCCCAGTCCTCTCCCCCCAAGCACGATCACACACCCCTCCCAGTTCCCTTCCTGCCTCTCCCAGACCTCCCCAACCACCCACCCCATCCCACCACCTTCTGGTTTGAACAGTCCTCTTGTACGCTGTGGATGTCCCTAAGCATAAACGAGGCTTAGAACGACTGTAGAGTTTAAGCGGGGGACAGATGCTAGGCAATCCCACACTGCATTTATCATCCTGCCCGTTAGAACTCTCCATTGGAAACTGACAACTTTGTAAAAGATTGCACTGCCAACACTTAGTGTTCCGTGAGAAACAAGCCACGTTCAGGAACATGATATGGAACACTGGCACGTCAATTCTGGAACACAGAGATGCCGTTTCTTTCTTTTCTAAATTTTTTCATGGGTTTCTGTAAGGGAGAATTATAATGTAACAGATGTCTCTGTTACATTATCTCTCTCTCACTCTCTCTCTCTCTCTCTCTCTCTCTCTCTCTCTTTCTCTCTCTCTCTCTCTCTCTCTCTCTCTCTCTCTCTCTCTCTCTCTCTCTCTCTATCCTTCATTCTCTCTCTCCCTCTTTGTCTCCCTTCTTTCTCTTTTTCCTCTTATGTCTTGTCACTTACACTCAGGCACGTCTAATAACCCAACCTCCGTTAGGTTATTAGACGTGGTTATTATCCTTTCCTTTTACTTCTCCCACGCCTTCCTCCCTGAGTCCCTCCCTCCCTCACCTCTGCTCCCTTACCCTGTTTGACAACCATGTTTGCACTGTGCGAAAATGTCAGCAGTCACCGTGACAGGTTGCAGACATGGAGCAATGAGTTATGGGCTGTCCACCGGCATGTCACACAGTCCCACTTGACACTGCCCAAAGACATGCTTAGAGTTTGGAACCCACGTGGTCTATGTAGAGTGCTAGATAGGGTTTATAGCTACCACAGGCCCCGGAAGCCAGCAGGTGTACTGGTAGGGGCGTGAAGCTCTGTTGCTAAGGCACATTTCGAGTCACTTCAAAGAACAGCAAAGCTGCAAGACTTTGGCTTGCGCTGCGTTTTGAATCTCCATAATTAAGCGTGCGACGAACGCTTCGCTGTGGCAGCAGGGTGTGACCTCACCCCCCTCCTCTAACCCAAACGGCATATTTGTTTACCATGGTTGTGAAACATAAAATGTATTTTTGTGTTGTTGCTTGCAATCAAAGCCTTGTGGAAGACAGAGATGTTTCCTTTGATGTTGCAGGATGCAGACAAACACTCATTTACATGAACACTGAAGTGAATTTCTTCACCTATTACTCCTGTCTTTGTTGTCTCTGCCGCTCCGGTAGTTCCCGCTTCAGACGTTATTTTCCCCGGCTGACTGGCGTGTACTTAGGACCTTCGAAGCGAAAGGTGTTTTATACAGTCACGCGGCTGGTTCGATTCAAATTTCAAATCGCCTTTTTCCACCTTTTGTTCTTTTCCGAGTGACATTTTCATGTTCTTCCTGTCTCCGTCCTCTTCAACAGGGTCGTTCATACATCCTGAAATGGAGTCATCAGATGATTTTATACTAGGTTGATTGTGGCGGGTTTACGGCCCTGATGGGGGGGGGGGGGGCTGGCTGGCGGGCGTGTCTGTTCAGTAAGAAACGTGACGACAGGGTGGTGCTAGAACAGATGTGGAGCGCAGGGGAAAGAGCTGATGTGGCCATCTTTGGATAACTGCTATAGATTAATTGATCCGGCCGTGAAGTTAATGAGGTGCGCCCTTTTTAAAACAGAGACAAGTGCTGAGACGGAGGAAGCTAATGGTCTCCTGGACTCCTGTGTGTGTGACAGAGAAGAGAGAGAGAAAAAGAGGGGGAGAGAGAGAGACACAAAGAGAGATCGAGACAGAAAGAGAAAGAGAGGAGAAGAAGAAGCCACACCCCCATGCGATGAAATACCAACATAATGGACAAGCCTCTCTAACTATCAATTGTTATGACCCTCCTCTCTAACACACACTTGATTCTACGACTTCCTGGTTAATTCCCACGCCCATCTGGAAGTAGCAACTGCCGTAACCGTGTTGGGTGGCAGAATTTGGCAGCAAAAAGATAAATAGTTCATTTATTTCAATGATTATCTCCTACAGCGTCCCCTGACGCTGCTTTCCAGCTCCCTCTCATGTTGTCTGCTGTGGATGTGGAGAGAACAGGACTCGTTTCTCTTGATCTTTGCCATCTGTGAATACAGATGGAAGAATGAGCTGGTATTTATTGGAGGAACGATTCCAAATTCTCTGAGCCGGTCAATCTGGAATTCAGCAGCAGCCTCTGTATGTTGTCCGGACTTCCCCCCAGAGGGACCGCACTCAATCCCATCTATTTTGCGATTCCATTTTGAACTGTCTCTTTTCCTCTTCCTCCCTCTATATCTCATTTGAGTTTATCTCTCTCCCCCCCCCCCCCTCTCTCTCTTCCTCTTTCTGGGTTGGCACTGCAGGGCGTGATAGGCAAACCAGATCTGATCTTCTCCCCACCCAGGTTCTGTTTAGATCAGTCAGTGTAGATAGTGAGGAGAGAGCCAGTGGACAGATGACTGTCCTCCATCTCCTCTCTGCCCACTCGGGGGCCTGGCAGCGGGCCTCAGGGTCCTGGCACAGGGCCTCATCTCAGGGTCCTGGCAGCGGGCCTCATCTTCATGGTTGGCCAGTGAGGCCAGCTAAGGAAGAGGTTGACCTCAGGCAGGGAGTTCTGATCTCTATCACCTACTTACTGTAGGGTAAACACACACACACACACACACACACACACACACACACACATAAGCATACACACACTTAAGTCAAGTATTTACTCATGAATACATGCACATGCATACTATTGGTTGTCCCATCCAACAGCCTGTTGGCTGGATGTTCAAAGAGAAGGTACCGTCGAGCAAAATACCGGCTGTGATGTTACCATGGTGACAGCCTTCCCAGAGGACATGGGGTTGACTGGCAACAAAACAAAATGTTGGTGTCAGGTGGCTGAGCGGTTAGAGGATCGGGCTATTAATCAGAAGGTTGGCGGTTCGATTCCCGGCCGTGCGAAATGACGTTGTGTCCTTGGGCAAGACACTTCACCCTACTTGCCTCGGGGGAATGTCCCTGTACTTACTGTAAGTCGCTCTGGATAAGAGCGTCTGCTAAATGACTAAATGTAAATGTAAAATGTAAATGTGTGCCATTGAGCATACGTACACACAAGCACTAACACACACTAACACACTAACTCTACCATCCCCACAAGGCAATGTTTCCAACTGTGCTGCTGCATTTGAAGTTTCGTCGTTTTCTGAGGTTCTATATATTGGCTCCCCTATAGGGCTAAGGTTGTCGACAGATTGTTAGGAATGTATTCTTACAAGAATGTTTTTTTGTTGTCTGCAGTATAGAGTTATGGGTGTACAGAGGTTGTGGTACAGAGGTTCTCTGTGTGGACTGCAGCATTTGGTTCTGGTTGCGGGAAGGTTTTCTGTGCAGTAACTGCATGCAGGCCGGGCTGAGCCAAACCTGACAACCGAAGCAGACACATGATTAATGACCTGGGGGAGTGTTCAGAGCAGCCTCTCGCAAAGAAAAGAAGAAAAAAAAAAGCTTTTTTAGAAATCGGCTGAGGTATGCCCACCCTCTTTCAGTCCTCCAAGAAAGAATAAGAAAAAAAAAGAAGAAAAAAAAAAAGCATCAGACCTCCGTCTGGCCTCTTGTGTTCTCCGGTCAGCGCTCCTCTCATCGGGGGGATGATTGGAAGGTGCTGACGGATGGAGAGGAGAAACCGAGGGGTTCTGGAGGCACGCGTCTTACTCAGCGCCTACCTCGCCAACCCTGCACCTGTGGCAGCCCTCTCCCATGCTGGTCTTTCCACGCTGGTCCCTCCCATATCATCACTCGCCTTCCCTCCCTGCAAAAGAAGCGGCTCTGTTGAATACAGAGAGGGTCCCGTTGAACGTCAGACGCTGACATTGGAGAATCCATACTGTGTCCCCCCCCCCCACATCACACGTGACCCAAACAACCCGAATCCAGAACCTCGAACCAGAACTTCCGTCTCCAACTTCCGTCTATGCATTAACTTCTCCTTTTTAATGTGACACGTTTTAGCTTCTCTTAGCCCCTACATGGATTCTAGATGTTTTGTGTCAGACGTAGTTGTTTTGGAAAGCCTCTCTCTCTTTTTCTGAAGGTGTCTTTGTTCTTTGAATGAGCGTCGGATTCTTTTTTTCCTCTTCCACGTTCTGTGGAGACTGAACACCCGGGTGTAGAAAGCAGCTCATTATATGGATCCTGGCCAGGCAATGATCAATGACAGGAAGAAGCAAGAAGGGGAATACAAACTAGACTGCTGATTGGCTTTGCTTTCTTTCTTTTTTTTGCATTTGCTAGTCTCTTCTGCTTTATATGGTACTATATCTGGCAGAGTAATGAGTACATGCTCTGCCACAGAGCAATGATCACACAGGTGCGTGCACACAGACACACAAACACTCACACACACAAACACACATACCTCCAGTCCTCTTAGACATGAAAGAGAGACTCTTTCCAACTGAGTGAATGACAAGTAGGCAAATCGGGGTCAAATGGGGCCCTGACCCTAGTGTGTGTGTGTCTGTGTGTGGATTGGAGAGCATGACTCCAAAAACTAAGATCCGTCCCATGTGATTGATGGGGTGTGAGGTTGAGTTGGTGTTTCAGAGGTCAAGGGTTCTACTTAAGAGGTCAGTTAAGCCAAATCTCACAACTTGACCCTCTCTAGGTGTGACCCAGCGTCCACTGAAGGAGCCAGCATGCATCTGACTATCAACACCAACAGTTTTATTCATCTACACAATTAACCATCACCAAAATCTACTTCAGGCCTAAATCCCATTTCACCTAGAAACAAATCTCTAAGTCTATTTCGTCGACTTAGTTAAAGTCTTATTTAATTTAATGATCTAAGCAGGAACTCGTTTCCAGGCAGTAGTATAATCCATGGCCAGTGGGCACACCCAATCTTTTTCCATTTGATCTGGTGCACACCTTGTATAGCTCCCCCGCAGACCCATATACAGTATGTCCTCGCATCCTTCACTATACCATAAATCCCATGTTTCCAATTACATTTAGAATGGTAGGGCCCTTAAGCATTTGCATGCAGAGGCTATACATTCTTAGCACACGCGTGCCCTACGTGACACGTTGTCAATGTGTCTTTATGGGAGATGTATGGGCCTTGGTGTGCAGTCTATTACTGACTCAGGAAACTGGGGCCCCCTAGTTCACCCTCAGGCTTGCCTCCAACATAAAGGTAGTATTCTCCATGCTCTATTCTATTTCTTATTCTTCCTTTTAATCCACTGTCAAACTGACATGTACACAATCTAGATGCATTTGTTGTCTGACTAGTTTGGTTATTGGGCCTTGGGTAGATACAGTATCTTTTTTTTTCTTCCTTTTGCATTTCTCAGTTATTGTCAAGCACATGGATAAATTAGAAGGTCGTACTTCACCATGTCCTCTATCGCCCAACGCACTTCTAGGAGAAAGAAAACATAGGTCTGAAGCATTTATCTCCGAGGTTTTGTCACCTGCAGTGTTAGGGTCTTGGTTTGCTGAGGTTAGGATAGGTTAGGGTAGTTTCCTGCAAATGACAGACACATGCAGCGGGGGGTACATTCAAAAGGGTGCATGAAGGCAGAAGGAGATATAGCTGTAATATTATTTCTAATCCCACAAACGTGACGAGGTGTTGGCTGAACCAGGGGGCTAGCCGTGAGAAGACAGATGAGATGAGGCTCCTGAGATCTGTGTGTCCTCAATACACCATCACATGAAACCAGTGTGTGTATTTCTCCATGTATGTGTGTGCGTATGTGTCTATGTGTGTGTGTGTGTCTGTTTATTTGTGTGTGCATCTCTGTGTGAGTGTGTCCCCCTTCAGAGAGATCCGTGTCTCATCTTCCCCGGTCACCATGCCAGTGCTGACGTGGGGTCACGGCTGTCAGATAGTTAGTTATCTGTGGGCAGCGATCCACAACATCAGCCTGACCTCAGTATACCAAGGAGAGAGAGAGAGAGAGGGAGACAAGGAGAGAAAGAGAAGGAGAGAGAGCGTGAGAGATAGAGAACTTGAGCTGTCTGTCAACACAGGGAAAATGGGAAAGGTTGAGGAGAAAAAACGTAAAGAAAGAAAAAAAGGGGCTCATAAGGTTGGAGAGGAGGGTGCCGAGAGATGCAAGGATGGGAGAACAGGAGAGGAGACGGAGAGCGAGAGAGCTACAGGGCCCAGAAGAGACCAGCGAAAGAGGGGGGAATGTTTCGTTTTTGTGTTCGAGGCAGTTCAGCGCTGGGTTACTTTCACACAGGGGAGACTAATTGCTTGTTGATCTAATGTTTTATCTCCCCTTGTTTCTGAAAACCCACACCCTTGATGACTGATGCGTCAGTGGGCTGGCTGCTGGAGAGGTCTTCTGAGTGTTAGGAACACCCCGGCTCATCCAAACCAAATATGCATGAATCAGAGGAGTGATTGGGCCCGATTCCAAACGCTTTGAGGTGGAACACGCCTCAGCCCTCCGCTACGCGCCTCAGAATCAGGATCCATACCCTCACATCGCCTTATCTGTTTTTCATTCTCGCTCTCTTTCTCTCCCCCTCTATCTTACTCTCTCTCTCTCTCTCT
The DNA here is from genome assembly GCF_963692335.1 of Osmerus eperlanus. Taxonomy (NCBI): domain Eukaryota; kingdom Metazoa; phylum Chordata; class Actinopteri; order Osmeriformes; family Osmeridae; genus Osmerus; species Osmerus eperlanus. The sequence continues at coordinate 20,038 of NW_026911268.1, read as the reverse complement.
CTCTCTCTCTCTTTCTCCCCGATCTCTCTCTGAACTGTCTCTCTTTCTTGCTTTCTTTCGTTCTCTCTCTCACACACTTCCTCTCACTCTCCCCCCCAATTAATTTTTTGCCTCTCTCTCTCATTCTCTCTCTTTCTCTCTCTCTGTCTCTCTCTCTCTCACTCACACTCTCTAATGGAGCAGTGCAACAGAGCCAGTAGTTAATTAATGGTTTTTAATGCGGTGGATCCATGCACATAATACCAAGGTCGATTAGAGGAAGACGCAAGTCAAACAGACAGGAAAAGCCTGCCTGTCTTTCTGCCTGTCTGCTGTACTGTATGTAATGCTAACCCCACTATAGGACAAAATTAAATTAATACATGTCCTGGTGAACAGATGCTAGACAATTGGCGTGAAATGAGGAGGAGGAATCTCATTGAATCGGGTCAGCAGTTTCTTTCTGCGAGAAGTGTAAGTTGGGTCAGTGTGAGCACTGCACAGTGAATGGATATATGCTGTGTGTGTGTGTGTGTGTGTGTGTGATAGAGAAAGAGTGTAAAAGCATGTGTGTGTTTGTGTAATGTCTCTTTGCCTAGAACACAACAGCAGTGCATTCAGCAGGAAAAGTGTTTTCCTCTCTGTGGCTATGAGGGTCCACGTGGCGGTGTGTTTGTAAACATGCCCCTTGAGGTGATAATAGAGCAGTCTGTAAACACATCAGTAAACACACTTTGGAGCTCTTTTCAGGTCTTTTTGTGTGTGTTTGTGTGTGCCGAAGCCTGTATGTCCCAGTTCTAACATGTGTGAGCCATTTCATGCTCAGTTTTTTCCTTGGTTTTTAAAAAAATCTTTTTTTATTTGACATATTTTTCTTTACAATTTTTCTGCAACTTTTACAATTTTAATTCTGTAGGTTCTGGCTTTGAAAATCAGTGGCACAGATGGCATCCTCTTTCACTTCTGGGCAGGGGGCCTTTTAAGAGTCCCCCCAACCCTCCTTTAACAATGAACCAGCCTCTCACTGTTCAGGCTTACAGGATGAGTTTCACACGCACACACACGCACACACACACACACACAAACGCACACTCTGGCCCTGCACCAACAAGCGTCCTCTAAATTCTCAACACTACAGCTCAGCTTCTGGGCTGATCACATGCCCAGACTGGGCTCCGGTGATCTCTTCTAGCTGTTTCTGTTGTTGGACAAGCTGTTTGTGTTTGAAAGGCTGTCTGTGTGACCAGGCAGTGGGTCAGACTGTTTACCTCCTGGGCTTCTGTGTGGCACAGTGGGAGGTGAAGCTATCTTACAGTGTGGAGTGTATTATATAGCAAATGTGTATGAATTGCAAAAAAGCAACAGTGAACTAATCATGGATTATTGAGCCAGTCCTAAAAATTATTAATGTGGTTAAGTTGTGTTGTTTCTGTGGTTCAGCACAAATAAATGCTTATTTTGGCCTTAAAACTAATTTTAGCAGTAGATTAGGACATTCGTTAATATCAGTCTTCTCTTTGTCCCTCTCTCGGTTCTTCACAGGGGCCAGTTTAAAAGTTTGAAGGCAGGAACTTGTATAAAAAAGAGCCCATTTCCACTTTTACAGCACTATAAAGCAGTAGCCAGACTCCTAAAGTGTGCTTCCCCGTCCTTATATTTATGAAGCATAAAACATTTAATTAAATCTTAAAAGGCTGTTGATATAAAGGTCCAAAGGTTTTGCCCACTCGCTCGGCGAAGTTCACACAGCATTCTTCTCTCATTACTGCCTGAAGGCGGGGTGTAGAGTGACTAGCTGCCTACTTACCACTGGACTGAATAACTCTTTATTCAGGCATTTGCAAGAATGGACACTCAAAATAGCTCACTGTTGACAGTCTTGGATTCAGTTACACTTACTGTCTATGGAACCACGCTTCTTTAACTGTTGTGTTCCACATCGCTGCTCTTTCTCATTCACCCTTTTGGCTGAACGCAACAAAGCATGTTCATGCTCCATCCCTGACAAGCCACCATTTACTGCATACCACATACAGTACCCATCCATCCACAATGGACTGGATATCTTCCAATATGTCCCTGACTTAACCAATGTTGACCTATCTATGACTAGCTGATGAGAATCATCCCATTGCCATCGCCCTGACCTTTATAGTCTTCGTCTCATGGACATAAACGCAGACGGGGAAAGTGTCCGTGCCGCTTAGTGGCCTTGAATTTATTGGCCCTCTTCTTTCTCGGTGTAGCACCTCTGGCTTCTCGGCACTGCAGTGACGGTAGCTAAAATATTAGACATTCATCACAGTTATTACAGCCTGTAAATCCCTTTCTATGCAAGGCAGGATTTCCCTGCCTTTTATTCCCGCTGGAGGGGAAAAAAAGTGATTTGGTTATTGCCTGAGCTAAAACTCACTCATATCAGCCACAATAATCTGTCCCCCCCCCCCTCTCCTACCCTCCTCCGCCACCCCTCCTCTCCTTCCCTCTCTTCCCCTCAAGTCATTTAAATTAAAGAACTAGCTGAAATGAATACACTTCAGTTATCACCACACAGATCAATGGAACAGACTAGATTTACTTAATGTAAAATGAGGGAGTGATGAAGGGAGGGGCGACGGTGGGGAAAAAAAGAGAGAAAGACAGAGCTAGAGAGCCAGGCATCCATAGAATCAGACAATCATCCGCTCCATTTAAGGGCGAACACCTTCCTACGAATGTAATAAATCCTGAAGTCGGGTCTCTGTTTCCCACTCTGAGTCGTGTATCAGACGTTGACTTCTCGTCCCACACTGCGCCCTCGTAAAGCTCGACTCCACAGGAACCTGCGCCAGTCCGTTCTTCATCGTTTCTTGGTGTCCTTACCGAGGGTGCGAATTACAGGGGGGTTTTGGGGGGTCTGACTCCCCTAATTAAGACTTGGACCCGCCCCAAAAGAGGTCAAAACAAAAGGGCGGGGGGGTCGATACACGCACTGGAGAAGAAGTTGACCCCCCGATTGTCATTGTATAATTCGCACTCTGTCCTTACCCAAACAATACATGAACACCCTTTCTTCAGTATTGTCTCCCGTCGAGCATTTCCCACTCACGGTGTGTTTTTGTCCCTTCTCTCCTCCTGTAGCGTGTCCCCCGGGCACCTTCAAATCCGTGCAGGGTCCGGGGCTGTGCCTGCAGTGCCCGCCCAACAGCCGCTCCGCCTCCGAGGCGGCCACCATCTGCGTCTGCCGCAACGGCTACTACCGAGGCGATGCCGACCTGCCGGACACGCCCTGCACCAGTGAGTAGACCGCTTCCCAACCCATCAAAACAGAACATTATAATGACGTACTGTAACGTTTACTACGACTGAACCATTCATTTCAGGAAGTATACTGCCCGTAAATTTGTCAAGTCTGAAATGACCTTGGTTGCTGGATTACATGCGCAGCACATTTACACCTTTTCCCAATCCCCGAGCCATTATCTTGACGGTCAAATCCTACTATGTAAGTCAACACGCACACGCACAGACCGATGCATATAGTTCACACACACATGCACACATTCAAACCACGACACCCTCATTACACTAGGAAACATGGAGAAGATGCAGTCTGTCCACCAGATAGAATATCCACAGGAGGCCCAATAAGACTGCTTACACTCTCCCAGATATCTATATATCATGTAAAAAAACAAAAACGACTGCAACAATCTGTCAAGTCTCATAACGGTCTCTTCTGACGCCCCATTATCTGCAAGGAGCACAGTGAAGCCCAAAAAAGTTTGTTTGCCTTCCTCTCTCTAATGCCCCAGGAGAGGACTGTAATGGCTCTTGCCTTTCCACAAGATGCAGCCCTGACAGGATTATCGCTCTGCCATACCTATTTATTATAGCTGGATTTATTCATGAAATACTCCTAGAACTAAGTGGAGGATAGCCAAACTCTTCTTGTTCAGTAGTTGCTGAGATGTTGCAGATGACACTGGAGGTACCTCCTTTTTTTATACTGAGATGATTTATGCAATGCATCAGAACAGTTTGGGCGTGTTGAACAGCTCCTTGGTGCATTGGGACTTTCCATCTTGAGAAGGTACTCCTTTTATCCTTGAAAGCCTTGAGGGCCCACCACTCCAACGCAACATGTCTCTCCGTCATAAGTGTTTGAACGCTTCCAGAGAGTAGCCGTTTATACCCGCAGGCTTTTAATGCTGCTTGTTGATAGAACCCAACTCCCTTCCCGGGATTTTGATAGCTCCCCTAGCGTAAACTGTAAATCTCCCACTTTCAGGAGCTTTCTTGAACGCCTCCCTAAGGGTAAGATCCAGCTTCACCAAGAGACCCGGGAACACTCCCCCAGTCCTCATCTTCAGCGATGACGCTCTGCGACGCTGCACCGTGAAGCTTTCTCCGCATCGACACTCTGACCTCTACACCTCAATCCATCGCTAGTCTCCACACCCTTTCCCTAGAGTAATGCTCCCGTCCCGTCGCCCCCCCCAAAAAAACCCAGAAAGAATCAAATAACCTTTTTTTCCTTCTTTTCACAAGGTGTCTTCCCTCGTCTTTTCTCTCTGCTACAACGCTGCCTCTCTTCGTAGAATGGACTGCTGTATATGAATGTAGCTGCAGCAGAGTCAGCTTCATGCCACAGTGGTTTAGTTCTCTCTGTGTCAGCAGGAGACCACAGAGAGCACCCCTGTAGGGGCCATGCATCACTGCTCATCCTCACAACAGCGGCAACTGCGGGAGCGGTGTTAGTGGTCTTCTGGAATTATTAGCCGCATTAGCATCATTAGCTGGTGGTATTATTAGCGGTAGCTGTAGCATTTATGTTAGCTTCGTCAGTTTTAGTGAGCGTAGTTAGTTGTAGAAATGCATAACCACACAGTTATGTTGTGGTTGAAGTAGCTTAAGCATTTCTGCCATCTACAACTGGAGAATTAGCATTGTTGAGTGATAGCAGAGGTATTGTTAGCATTAGCAATGTTTCCTCACCAGTGTTGGCAGATGCAGCCTTACCAGTGTTAGCATCACTAGCACCAGCTCTCTTCCATAGGCTCCATCTCTCTCTGATTAGCCTGCTGATGTATTGCCAGTGCCTGGCTATGTCAGTGGGGGTCCTATGCTTCCTGCATCCCCCCCCCCCCCCCCTTGGAGACCCACTGAGCAGCATCTCCTCTTCAAACAAATGTCCTCCTTTTTCCCCTTTCCCCCTTCTCAGAACTAGAGGGGGTGATGGTGGGGGTGCGCCAAACCCTCTGTCTCCCAGCAAGGTGCCCGCTCCTCTCTCCCCTGCTACCCAGCAGCGGGGCCTCTGAGATGGGTTCTGCATAGTAGCGTTCTCCCCTCTCCTCCCCCCATCCCCAGCAGCCCCCTCCTCCCTGCCTGCCAAGCTGACGCAGGGCCGGCCTCCCTGGGGCTGGGCAGTCTGCCTGCTGGGCCGGCGGGGCCCCCGCTCTGCCTGCGGGGGGGGGGGGGGGGGGGGGGACTGACAGCCTGGCGGTAATTGGTGGTAGTTGGGCGGTGAAACTGTTGCTGATTAGTCCATCGGGGAGCGAGGAGATGTAGAGGAGTGGAGGAAAAAAGCAGGGAGGCCTGCTGTGCGGTGGAAAGAAGGTACAGAAAAGAGAGAAGGGAGAGAGGGAGAGAGAGAGAGAGAGAGAGAGAGAGAGAGAGAGAGAGAGAGAGAGAGAGAGAGAGAGAGAGAGAGAGAGAGAGAGAGAGAGAGAGAGAGAGAGAGAGAGAGAGAGAGAGAGAGAGAGAGAGAGAGAGAGAGAGAGGGGGGGGGAAATAGGGAGTGAGAGATAAATAGAGAGAGATACAGATGAAGAGCTGTATGTAGGTCTAAATCCATGACTAGGGTGGGTGGTATGACACAGAGCACAGAGGGATCTATATGTAATGTACCAACAAGCCTTCTGCAACAGTCTGGAAATGAGGAGAGGGAGAGAAGTGTTGTACACAGTGGTGCTACAGGCTACATCAAGCACACCAGAGAGCTTGTAAAGCACAGTATGTTCTTTACAGTCAAGTGTTGGTTGAACAGATAGCGTTGGTTGGACAGATAGCAATACAAAGAATTGTGAATTTGGTCATCCCCAGCAGAGAGAAAGATAGAAACTGTTCCTAGATCTCAAAAGTCATAATTGTGGCTCTCTCTCCGTTGATCCATGTGAGAGTCAGTTAAGAGCCACACATCCAAACCTTGTCTGTAAGGATAGGCAGGCTTTACTTTCCCCTCAACCACCATTGAACCATCACTTCTCCTTCTGCTACCACTTGTACTTCTGAAAGGAGAGAAGGGGAGGTGACAGTTACGACAAAACTCTAATCTCTCTATCGCACTGAAAGTTGACCTCAAACGACTAATACAGTACTGGAATTTTACCTCAGTGCAGTAACACAGTAGTTTTGGCTATTTACCTCAGTGCAGTAACAGTGGTATTGGATATTTACCTCAGTGCAGGAACACAGTATACTGAGTCTTGCAGAGCTAAGCCAGTGTAATTGTCTGGTTGGGTTTAATACTCTGTCTGCTCTTTTCACTGCAGAGAGATGTTGACCTGCTCTGCCCACCTTAACCCACACACACACAAACAGTCATGCACACATTTGAGCACGCCCACCCACACACACACACACACACACACACACACACACACACACACACACACACACACACACACTCAAAAGCTAAGTAACACTCTGTGTCACGCACCTCACTGCATGAGCGAAGAAGTGACTACCCAATGCTGAGCTGAAGCCACCCCACTCAATTTGTGACACACAAACATACACACTCACACACATATTGCACCTTGGAATTTCTCAGTGGAATAAAGCAGCCACAACCAGTCTATCTCCCACAAACGCACCACACTGTGACCCATGCATCCAGCCATGTAAGAGTGGGCTCTCAAGGCCTGCTTGATATCGTCACAGCAACGAGCCAAGGAAGAAATTGCACTGCCAGAAAGTATGCCTGTGTCATGACAGTGATAATGTGAGCCTATTGATCTGTACTCCACCTGCGCCACAGCTCCCAACTGCTCAATACCTGGACACACGGCCACATGCCAATACCACAGTTGGTGGATAGAGGTCATAGGCTTCGTATCTATGTGTCATTGTAAAGTCAAACTTACAAAGAACCACTATCTTAGTTATTCTGAATTGAATTGGGAGATACATCTGCCTGTTGGTTGCAAAGGTGTGGTGGTGGTGGTGGAGGGGATGTCATCACAGAACGGTTGTTCTTTTGATCCTCCCCCTTCCCCGGACACCATGGAACGCCTTAATCTTACATATCAACTTCGAACTTCTGTTTCTGCTCCAAGTTGTGTACAAGGTTGTCTGAGGCTGGTTCCGTCAGGTTTTAATTGAGGCAGGCACCGTGTGGGCACAATCAAGGACGGGCGGCGCGGCTAAATGAATGCCAGCCGAGGAGCTGTAAGTAATGCTCCCGACAAATTAAATCCTATGGCAAATTAAAACAGCCAAGGGCAGTCGTAATAGCTTGCAAATCACCGGTTAAGTGGCAGTCACATTGGATTTCTCCAGCCTCCATTTCAGAGGAGGAATCGAGTGCAAGGCTTTGAAGGAGTGGTGGCAGGGTGCAGATAGGGAGCTAGCCTCACACGAACATTTGTTGTTGTTTTTTGGTGGCTGCGTTGTAGACATACATTGAAATTGCCAGAGACACTTATCACAAACCCACTTACACATGATGAGAACTGCCATATATCATGTCACCTATATAAATATGTCACACTTCAGAGCAGTGTGTGTTCTGGTGTTTCTGTGGGTGTGTTTGAATGATAAACTACCATAGCTCATACTATTTAGCAAACTATCTCACCATGTACTGTGAGAGACCCAGGGGAAAGAAAGAGAGAGAGGGAGGGAGACAGAGGGTGACAGAAAGTCTGCCCTATTTCTACTCTACTCAAACACTCAAAACCAACTGTCTATATTTACTCTATCATACCTCATCGTATCTCCTGCACACGCACCCACACACACGCACAAACACATACACATATATACTATATATATACACACACACACATTTATATACACACAAACAAAATATTCAAATATTCTCAGAGATTCCACAAATGGTACTGACATGTTTAGAGTACAGATATTGTCTCCTCCACACTGCCAAGACGCCTGTGACAACCGAAATGGAACAATATTTAGCCAGCTGTCTAGCTCTTCTCTTGGGCATGCCAGCAATCTGCAGACCCCTCACAGCCAACTTGTCTACATGGCCCCCGGTGCTGCAGAATACCAAGCACCAAAGCACCATAGAGCCTGCCTCTGTACCCTTGGTCCCAAATGCATGTTGCTAGTGTCTGGTCCTTTTTTTGTTTTGAATGCCTGGACCATGCATACGTCTTAAGGGCAGTCTACTTCTACCACCTGCACCTCTATTCGACCTTTGTCGAATAGAAAAAGGTGTCAGGTTTGTTTAAGGAACTAGGAACCCACATCATCGTTGTGTCAATTGGCAGCTCTTTTCGAGTCACAAGGGCACCCAAGTCAACAGTGCGATCATGCCTGGTCTTGTACAAGCCTTTGTAAGTATAAGATCCTTGGAGTCGATTCTATGACTACTGCTGCTCTGTGGCTTATGCAGAATGCATGACACAGTGTGGAGAGTGGTTTTCTTGGTACCGTGTGGAATGATTTTACTGGCAAAACCTGAAGTCTCGATTTCACACTGTGAATATCCCAGGTTTTGGGACCTGGAATGTGGCACAGATGAGCAGCAAAGACAGGAGTGTCAGGTTCCCCCTGCGGTCCGAGTCCCAGTCCAGCTTTGTCTCCTTCTGCTTTTCTCCGGCGAACTCTCCTTGAGGTTGGGTGTTGTTGTGTGTGAATTGTCCCGCTGTGGGGCAGCTGCCCCCACATGCCCAAGGTGTGCAGCACCCTCGTGTCTGTGAAGTGTCCGTAAGGCAGTGTGGGAGTCTGCTGTGTAAGTCCTAGCCTCAGTCTTGACACCCGCACAACCACACACGTGTTAGCCATAGCAGTTTTGCTAAATGACCATGTATCTGGAACGTCTTGTCCTCACAGCCAGACCATAATAATCACAATATGGAGGTCATACCCTTCCTGTCGCGGATCCTCCATCACCATGGTGCTGAGCCACGCTGAGGTCGCCGCAGTAACACTGCTATTCCGTCACCCCTGTGTGTTCCGGTGCTTTGTCCCGGTGCCCTCGGAGCCATCCCACGTGGCTTTGCAGCAACAATGATTAATTGTGTGTGTGTTGACAGAAGTCACTGCCTGCCCTCTCCCGACTGTGATAGGACGCTCCGAGGTTCTGTCCCAGTGCACTCCGAGAGCAACCTCCATCGCTCTCCATTTCTGTACTGTTCTCATGCGAAACAGCTGCTTCAACTTGGGCTGACACAGAATATGAGAAGACCGTGTTTTCCCAGTGTTGTGCTACCTTTGAGTGTCTCTGGGGAGCAGTGGGAATGAATAGAAGAAGGTCAGGACTGAGAAGAAAAGATGGTAAAGGAAAGGACTGTTAAGGCCGCCATTTCCATCGCTGTGATATGGAACAACATTTTGGAAAAAGAGTTGGTTGGAGTCCATATGATGTTTTGTTCCTTTCCTGATGACAGTATCTTTCTATCAACTGTAGAACACGCGCAATATCAATCAGATACAATGCTAGCTCTCCAACGAAAACGTTGGGGATGTTAACATATGTATTCAAACAACAAAGAAGCATCTTCATAAATATAGCATTTTTATAGATAGCGTGTCAGTGTAGATTCTCTTCCTGCCTCGACACTCAGTGTACTCAGGCATAACAGATCCTGGTCCCAGATCTTCTCTCCTACCCAGTCTAATAAGGTTAGATGTCAGAGGGATAAGCTGACAGGAGATCATAGCCGGAGGAAAGCTTCTGTCCCTAGCTGAGCTGCCTTGACGGTAGGGAAGGCAGGTATGAAAAATGACACGAAGTACGCATTTTTCGGTGGGTTTCGGTGTGTAAAACGTGTTCTAATTTTTCATAGGGAAAATCGGAGGGATTACATGCATTGCAAAAGATAGCCGTCAACAGACACCCGGAGCTTTAGATTAGACCTCAGATGAATGGTCTGTGTGCGATTTGTACTCTGTTCATGAAAGTGTAGTCATTGCTTAAAGAGTGCCTGTGTGCATGTTTATTTATGGGGCACAGATACTTTATATGCTAATGAAACCCCATCCTTTTGCACTCAGGAAGTAGGAATCCTTAGAACTGAAGTCATCTAATAACGTATTAGCATCACATCAGCAGGATGAAAGACTCATTTCTGTGCGCGCGTGTCCCCTAGGTGTCCCTTCTGGCCCCAGAAATGTCATCTCCATCGTCAACGAGACCTCGGTCATCCTGGAGTGGCACTCGCCGCGGGAGACGGGCGGCCGCGACGACGTGGTCTACAACATCGTGTGCAAGAAGTGCCGCGCCGACCGGCGCTCGTGCTCCCACTGCGACGACAACGTGGAGTTTGTCCCGCGTCAGCTGGGCCTGACGGAGACGCGGGTGTTCATCAGTAACCTCTGGGCTCACACGCTGTACAGCTTCGAGATCCAGGCGGTCAACGGGGTCAGCAACAGGAGCCCGTACCCGGCCCAGCATGTGTCCATAGACATCACCACCAACCAGGCTGGTAAGAGGAGCTGTGTGGGTGTCTCTCTGTGTGTGTGCGTGTGTGCGTGTGTGCGTGTGTGTGTGCGTGTGTGTGTGTGTGTGTGTGTGTGTGTGTGAGTGTGTGAACCCGTGGATTGGGTGGGTTTGGGGTTGGAACACATTCCTGATGAGGAGCGGGGTGCGAGAAAAAATTGATTGATCAAATGTAAAAATATACTGAGAAAGAAAAATATTGCTTTCCATGTTTAACTACAGCGACATCCTGGCTTATACCCTTCATTTGTATGCCACAAGACTACATAACACATCTATTATTTACTGGCTGTATACAGTATAAGCCTAAATGCGTGAAGGGACCAAGCCCCTAAACAGTTTCCAGCAAGGAAAATTGACTGATTTTCTGGTAAAGCTGTACAGCTAAGCTTTCGTTCGTGTTGAGCTCTTGCGGAGGAAATCCCAGGCATGCCCGCATCTCAAGCAGTTAACACACCTTCAGCTCCGCTGTGTGTCATCACATCAAATGTGTTTTTGCATAAGGTCGATGATAAGAGCATCATGATGATGATCATGACGGCAGCATCTGCATTGATTTCCTTCAAAATCAGAATCGTGACAGTTTGCTAAATCTGCCTCCTCTGTGGGATTGATCCAGTCTGCAGTGAATAAGCCCACGTGCAGAATCCCCCCGTGCTAAATGGCTTCCACAGCAGGCAAGAACTTTGACGGTGCAGTAAAAGCCCTGGCCCTCCTTTTCATGTCCTCTTTCCCCAAATCAAAGCTGGGGCTCGTGGATAATTGAGCATGCGGGGGGATTCTCCCCATTTGAAAACATGAGCAGAGGACTTCAATCTGAGAGCCCAGACATGGCATGTTAGGGTGTGTGGTGAGACCAGAGCCAACGAATCTGCTGCCCTACTTATTTGGCCCTTTGTAGTTCCCCAACTTTATTTACACATCAAAAACCTTGTCCTGAAAAAAAAACGGAAGAAGAAAACTTGCTGGTTTGCATGTTTCGTTCCGCTCGCTGAGAAACCATTGCAGAAGTATTTGCCTTTTTCACTTGTGGTGAAGTAAATCTTTTCTGTACAAACATGCCAATGTGGCCTTTAAAGAACACAGTTGTGTTTGTGTGCATCTTGTGTCGGCACACTCTGTCGGACATCTTTGTTGTTTTTGCTCTAGTTTACTGTCCATTGACTGGTTTAGAGAAAGACGCAACCAGAAATGCCTTGATGTTTCTCCTCATGGCAGGCATTGTACCCATGAAAGCTGCCTCTTTCGGTATATAACTCTGCAGACCAAAACTCTGACACTCTTTAATGCACCATTATTCAACAGAAAACCCTGACACGTCTTATTTAATCCTCTTCCTGTCATGGGACAAGCCCACCTAGAGAGAAAAGCTGGAGGCTGTAGCAGATCTGCTTGTCCAGCGAGCAGATTGTCATGGCTCTGCTGATGTGGCTGTTACTGAGCAGGACCTGAGACAGGGAGGAAGGTTAGTTGTGTGGCTATATAATGGCTGCTGGGAACCCTCCTCCTGTATGGGGCATTACGGACTGAGATTAGGAGAACAAGGGCTGAGTCAGAGAGCTGCCTCGCCGCCGCTCACTCCTCCTCGTCACTCCTCCTCATCACTCTCATTATCTTGTTGGGATCTATTTGTCTGCTGCCTCCTCTTCCTTTCCTCGATACAAACATGCTCTTCCTCGTTCTTGGTCTCTCTTTCTACATTCCCTCTCTCTGTTTCACTTTCTTCCTCCTACTTCCTCTTCCTTTCTCTGCCTACCCCCCCCCCCCCCTCTCCTCTTTCTCTCTCTCGTTCTCCCTGCAATGGAATGTGAAGTCAGCCAGTGGAAATGACAGGCTGGGGATCCTCAGTCTGCCAGGACCTTCTTCTTCACAGTGTTTACCATGCTCTCTTGCACCCTTCCACATGTACATACAGCCACTTATCAAGGGACCCAAGCGGAGTATTGACCAAGTGGAACATTTAAATGAGGCCCATTTTGTAGGCTCTGGGTTTCCTGGTATGAGCCAGACCTGGGGACTCTCCGCCTGTGTCTCTTGGGCCTAATAAAAAGCAAGGAGTGCCGAGGAGTAGTGCAGTTCAGAACAGAGCAGGACATTCAAGAGGTTGTCCACTATTGTTCACTGTGTCAGAGTGACATTGGTGGGGTTTTGAGTGTCGACCTGAGCTATATATGGCTGCGGTTTGGGATGTTCCCTGTCATGTTCTGGAAAGCTGGTGGTTTTATAGTTCGCCAGGTCATTTGAAATGTTCCGCTTTAGTTTACTATGCACAATTCTATCTCAAAAGAATTAGCAACGCTTTTTATGGAGGTAACATTAACTTCCATATGACTAAATAACAATCCCTATACTAACAACACTATTGTTACATAGTGACTGCTATGTTGTTACGCTTCGCACACAGAAAAGTGTAATTTGCATATTTCAACTATCTACCCATCATAGAAGTGAAGTGAGACATAAAAACCTTCTCCAGACCAGCATGCCAACCTCCGTTTGTTCGTCAGTTAAAGGGCTTTTGAAAATCAGTCACAGTGTCCACTTTCCAGGAAACATATATTTAGTATTGAAACACTATAGCCTTCTCTGACTACCAGGACCAAATAGGATTCATTGTGCTGCGGCGAGACAGGAAACAAGGAAGGATGAAATGGAGGGCTTGAGTGACTCGTGAGGCAACCCTGACAGTGAAGGAGAGGAAAATGAGGGAGTAAATAGGTCTGATTATCAAGGCGGCCTAATGGCTCTGACTGTCTCTATTTGACAGGCTAAATAGCACACTTAACAGATAGGCAGAGGGAACCAAGCCTTGCTTCCCATTGTCACCGTCTTCTCCGGGTAATGAGGTGTCCGCCAGTAATCTGCTCCGCCACCCGGCCTTTGTGGTCCATTGTGGTCAGGTAATTGCGGTAGTCCAGGTTCTGACAGGAGGGTTTCAGAGCAGACCGACACGGCTGGGTCCGGCCACTGCCGGACCTCTGAGGGATTCTGGGAAATGGCGTGGATAGAAAAAGTTTGTTGAAGATGATAGAGATTGTGAAAGAGATATGACATGCAGACATTTGAGGAATGTTATTTCTAGGTATGCCTGGTTTGGAGAAAGTGTATGAATATGTGGTGCGAGATGTTGTGCTCGAGGACTTGTCTTCAAACTTTGACTGCAGATGGTTGGTTGGTTTTGCTCTCCTGTAATGCATTGGATAAAACATCCTGATAGTGTTCAAGCTTTGGATGATGTTGTATAACGAAACCGTGGGAGGGTCTAGGGGTGTGGAGTTGAGAGACAATGGAAGAGACACAGAGCAAAGGGTTCAAAGAAAAGAGGGAGGACAAGATAGAGAGAAAAGGGGGGGAGGATGGAGCCAAGAGGATTCAGTGGGGATCACTGAAGAGGCCATTAAACTGCCCTAGATCCCTACGTGTGTCTGAGAGGAACATCTGATCAATACTGTGATTTAGGAGTTCATTCAAGGCCTGGGACACACACTCACACACTCGTACACATACACACACGGATACACAAAACACACATATACTCTTGGTTATTTACTGTCTTTTCTGCACTCCCTCACTCCTCGGCTGGCCCAGTCATATTTATCTCTGATTGCAAGTGAAAAGTGGCCATTTTGTGTATCTTTGAGGAAAATTAGGATCTTATTCACCGGGAATAGACACTGTGTGTGGCCCTGAGGGCAGTGTTAAATGCTAAACGTCCATTAGTATAGGTTAATGCACAAGGGAGTCATTAAAGCTCAGAGAAGGGTAAGAAAATGTCGTCTTACGTAACTATATTTCATGAATAGAAATCGCCGGACCATCTTGGACACTTAACTTACATGCACAGTTGAATAAAGCTCGCACTGCGATGGAGTTTTCCCTCACCGCAGGCTCATACTGCTTCCCTTTCTCCTCAGTTTTTATTCAGTTGGGTTTGTTGCAGTGGCAGTAGCTTAGCTAACCTAGTAGTAAACATGGCTAGCTGTTTTACATTGTGGCAGAGGGGATACTGATACTGTAGCAGAGTCTTGCTACTGTAGCAAATATGTCTAGAAGGGTTAGCTGGGTAGCAGAGATGCTTGAGGACTAGCACCAAAAACTCCCCCTCCCTTCCTAAACTAATGCCTGAAGGGTCAAAACTGACACTGACTTGATGACCTTGATACTGTGCCAAGTACATGCCTTAGCTTTTGTATAAACTGCTCCCCTTTCTCCAGTTAGCAGCTGTGTTTATAGAGCACCTTTCTCTGATATACGAGCACCTTTTCATCAGGCCTTTCAGGGGCAAGTAGAAGCTGTTCACCAAAACAAGGCGAGATAGCAGGAGGAGATGCAGGCCTAGTTCATCACCCTCCAAACATCTGTACTCCTCAAAGAGATTTGCACCCCCGAGGTTAGCAGAAAAAGACATTGAGCGGAAGTGTTGTTCACAAAACAGTTTGGATACACAGACACAGTGTTTCTCTCGTTTATGGTTCGGAAGAATTTCGTTTGCTTGTTTCCCAGGCCTTCCAGTGCTTTGGGACTATTAGATACTAAGAAAGTGGAAGAGAGAGGGTGTCCAGTGGTTTCATCATTTCCAATGCTCTCAAGGCTTTTCCTAGGGCGCCACTCGGTTTCATTTTGTGTGTGTTCCCATACATGTATGATGGTGACCTAGAGTTTGGCAGACAGAGGCCATATATCAAGCAGTGTTCACATACTCCATAGGTGCAAAGTTCCTGACCTTTTTGAACTATTAAAACCGATGGTTGAAATGCATGGTTTCTAGGATAACTGCTCATATGAATGTAGTATATGTATTTCTCTTGGTTGCGGGCAGTTATTATGTGTTGGTGTGAATGTGCATGTGTAGGAGTAGGTGTGTGTCAGTTCTTCCCTACTTTCGGAAACCGTACGGAGTGCGGGTTTAATTGAAACCCATGTACTGTACTGTCTCCGGGAGGTGCGTTAGTCTTATACAGACTCCCCTCTCCTCTGTGTACTGCATGCTTCTCTAATGGGAGAGCTGGTGTTTAGCCACCACATCTGGGACTGTCACAGAGTATGGAGCTGTTGCTTGTTAGCCTCTCGTTTGAGTCTCACACAGTCCCTTGTTAGAAGGAGACGCTTCAGTGCCGCGCCCAGCGTCTCCGAGAAGACGCTGGGCGCGGCACTTACAATTAGACTGTTGGAGAGTTTGGACAGAGTCTGTGTCTGCCTCCCCGTGTCTGCCTCACTATGTGGAGGAATAAGCCTCTAGCAGAAGGTCAGATGACCCATTACCTTAACATTCCAGCCAATCATTTAGCAGTGGGAAGCGTTGGAACCATTTTTTTTTGTTGCCAGGGTTAGAGGGATGAAAGCACTGTGGAATGTGGAATTTTGCGCAAAGTTCCGGACTAAGCTCACGAAGATCACCTTCATGGAGTTAGAGAGAGAATAGGCGGACTAAAGTTGTGACCATTCAAGTTTCTTCAGTCGATTTGCAGCTGCAAGGAGTTGTCATGGGACTGATTATGCAGGGTATTAGCTTACGGTGCTGGGTTAAGTTGCAAAGGCTAATCTAGTCATTTGTACGTCTTTTGAATATGCCTATGCATGTTGTGTGAAGATGTAAGGCTGAAAATAGGTTTGACGATGCGCTGGATGTAATGTGCTGTTAATGCATTACATTTGCACTATGACGATGTTATGATAGTGTTCACGTGGACACATGGTGTTCAGGTAAACAAGGCCTCCATCTCTGTTTCTCTCTCTCTCTCCCCCATCCCTCTCTTTCTCTCTCTCCCTCTCTCACTTTCTCCTTCTCTGGTGGATGCTAGGAGGCTTGACTTTGATTAATGGTGAGCCGAGCTCTGCATTAAAAGCCGGGGGCAGCAAGTGGGGCCAGATAAAAGTGGAGCAGAGGAGCGAGGGAGGGAGGGGGAGATGGTGGTGGGGGGGCGAGGGGGGAGATGGGGGGGGCGAGTGCAGGGCACAGACACCCGTCACTGTCAGCGGTGTCGTCCCCTGGTGATGTCGGGACGCGGGACCGTGGGACAGCGGCGCTTCAGCGGGCCTGAACCCCGCCCTCTTAGAAGCAGCGACACACAGTCCCCGACAAGCTATCTACACACAGGCCCCCAAAGCACACACCCACGCACACACACATTTAAACACAAGCTGCTGGGACAAGCACTTGGCTGAGAAGTCACTTTTTAATACACCTATATACACACACACAAACACCCCCACACAAACAGAACACCACTTATTCAGGTACTTGACAAACTTTTTAGAATGGTTTCAGAATAGTTTGGACCATGCATCGTGTGTTTCTGGCTCGCTGTCAACACTGGTGAGTTTAGGGTGAAGGCACACTAAATGAGTAGCACCACTCCCTAGAGACAGAGAGAGGCTGGGGGACTGACTGGAACAGTCTAGGCCTCTAGCTGGTCATTAATTATTCTGCCAGGCCCCAGCTCTGGCTGCTGGTACATGACCCAGAGACAGGGGCCGAGACACACGAGCACCCCCTGAGGTGAAGCCCGGCACGGGGGTCAGTCTGTTTGGGTCGGAGGACGGCAGGGAGGCTGCTCGAGGCTGACTAACTCTGCTGACTTGAGTTGGTTTGAGTGTGTCCTGCCATGACACACGCATGACCCACGTTGACATGCACGTGTACAAGATGCACACACTGACAGACGGGTTGGGGAATCCACACTGCATCAGAGAGAGAAGCACACTGCTTAGAAGACGTACACTCCGAGGCTTAGAAGACGGACTGCTTAGAACACCAAACCCCCCTCCCCCACACACACATTGCACACTCATGCACACTTACACACACACATTTCTTCTGTCCGATCGGGAATTGGGGAATTGACGGCACCCAACATGGCATGGTGGAGAGAACAGAAGACATGACAGAGGGATGACAGGGCCGAGGACAAAAGCGAGAGAATGAGCGGGAAATTGTGGGTTTGTGCGGTTAATTGACAGCAGGTTGGTGTGCGATCAGGTGTGCAAAGACTGAATGTGAGAGGGGAGACTGTGCAGCCAGCCTTAAACTCTCCACAAAAGAGATGGAGACATTTTATTCCACCTACAGGGCAGTTTCTTATCAAGGGAAAAAAAAAACAGCATTTAACAATTCATGTGACCTGGGGTCTTGGTATTGCATTAGCTGGTAATTGTACTGTTTCTTGGCTGTATGGGGGGAGGGAGCAGATGGATGGCCGGCTGTTCGTTTTATTTCACTTTTTAAGAGCGTAGAGAGAGGAGATGTGCTTGGAGTGAATGGATACATACTCATTTGGTCCTGTGGGTCCTCAACATACAGTGTAGGACAACTTACAAGTTAAGTTTATACGCCAGTAACCTTTTTAGCGTCAAGATGAGGACAGGAAATAAAATGTCTAATCGTTCGAATGTTGCTCATTCTGATGTTCCTTGACACTAACCATTGTCTTGTTAGAACTATGCACTTCAATCCTTGATTATATGCTGCAATTAAGTGCAATTTGTTCGCCGCTTTGAAAGCGGCATGTAATACATGTCATTTGTACATAACTCTTGATGTACTCTCTTCTCTGCCATGTCTAATTCAGCCTTTACATAGAGAGAGAGAGAGTGAGAGTGAGAGTGAGAGAGAGTGAGAGTGAGAGTGAGAGTGAGAGTGAGAGTGAGAGTGAGAGTGAGAGTGAGAGTGAGAGTGAGAGTGAGAGTGAGAGTGAGAGGAGAGAGAGAGAGAGAGGATGAGAGAGAGAGAGAGAGAGAGAGAGAGAGAGAGAAGAGAGAGAGAGAGAGAGAGAGAGAGAGAGAAGAGAGAGAGAGAGAGAGAGAGAGAGAGAGAGAGAGGAGAGAGAGAGAGAGAGAGAGAGAGAGAGAGAGAGGGGGTGAGAGGGTGAGAGAGTGAGAGGGTGAGTCTGAGTGAGAGAGTGAGAGAGTGAGAGAGTGAGAGAGTGAGAGAGTGAGAGAGTGAGAGAGTGAGTGAGAGGGTGAGAGGGTGAGAGAAAGATAATGGAGGGAGACAGAGAGAGAGAATGGAGGCCTTTAGAAATTCTCACCTCTGCCTGTTCTCATCCTCGTCTGTTTCTTTTCCTACTTCCAGCTCCCTCCATAGTTCCCATCATGCACCAGGTCAGCTCCACCATGAAGAGCTTCACGTTGTCATGGCCACAGCCGGAGCAGCCCAATGGCATCATCCTGGACTACGAGCTCCGCTACTATGAGAAGGTATGCTGCGTCACGCCTCAGCTCTGACACATCAGGGCCGCGCCGGAGCTCCAGAGCGCCGAGCCCCATGTCGATAACATGTCATAGCGACGTGTCCGACCCCCTCCCTCTCCCACTGTTCTTTGGTTTCTCCTCTCGACGAAGTGAATAGCCTGACGCCGCGATCTATCTCCATTCCGGCTCCCACTGCGGTAACGCTAGTCCTCTGGCAGAGACCCATCGACCCGTCGGCTCCCTCACAATGGGCCCCTGCTTTTAATAAGCTACCCGAGCCTTCACAGCAGCCCCCCCCCCCCCCACCACCACCACCACCCACCACCCTCACACACACCCCACCCCCCCCACCACCGCCCCAGCACCTGTATTGACCCACACTGGCTTCTCCCAAGGCCCAGCCCCCATCAGCCTTTCACTGGAGGCCACAGCCGTCTGCCTACTTTGTCTAGTTCCCGCTTGTCTACCTGTTCGGGTCGATAACAGGGCTGCTGTTCTGAGCCATTTCTTTATTTCTTTATTTGTGTTCTAAAGTGTAATTGGTGAGTTTGTCTGGTCTAAGGGACACAGGATTCTTTATTACATATCAAAGTCAATAGAAGCTGTTCGCCGACATGTCAAGTAGAATAGCATTATTATTTAATTTATTTGAAACTCTCTCACTATGATCTCCAGAATCTATGTTTTTCTGGTTGGATTTTGTTTGGTTGTGTATGTAATTAGGTATAGATCTACTAGTCTGTGGACACCTTTTACACGGCTCACTTTTATTCCACATTTACCAGCTGCTGGAGAGGTTCCGTGTTATAATTTCATTGATATGTCCCCCTGGAAACAGTATCTGGCAGAGGGCTTTGCATCATGTAAACATGGCCCATACTGCTGCCTGGTAACCGATACCTCATCCATATGGATGAAACCTAATCCTATTGATGTTTATGTAGCGTGTCGGAAAACAAGTAGATGAGCTCTCCGTTATCGCACATTAATGAATTAATTAGTATATGAGGGCTAATTGCGCAGAGGGTGAAGCAAGGCAAGGGTGAGAGCAAGGTTGCTCAAAAGGCTTCCTCCTTACGTTGTTTCTCTCGCCTTCTCCCCGACTGGTTTGTTTCTCCTCTTTGTTTTAGCCTCTCTGTTAGTGTAGCATCATGAGTTGGTGGCTGAGAGAGAGAGAGAGAGAGAGAGAGAGAGAGA
>NW_026911267.1:0-10425 GCF_963692335.1 Osmerus eperlanus | reverse complement strand
TGTGGTTCACTAGGCTCAGAGGGGACGGCACATTACTTGAAGCCCAATGTGCTATATATATTTAATTTTTTTCTGTATATTAAAAATGTATTAAATGTAAAGACTTTAGTTGACTGATGATTAGTCATACTGAGCCTAACCCTCCCTCCCTCCCACCCTCCCTCCCTCCCTCCCTCCCTCCCTCCCTCCCTCCCTCCCTCCCTCCCTCCCTCCTCCCTCAGAGGCAGTAGTGAGTGACACCAGTGGAGAGAGCAAGGCTGGGCTAGCTGATGTTTCGGCCAGTCAGCACGTCATGGTCTGTGCCCTTAAAGAGCTGGGCAGCCTCGTCCAGAGCCTCAGCGCTACGGCCTCACCCCTGATCCAGGAGCCCTCTGTCGGTACGACACACACACACACACACACAGGAGCCCTCGATCAGTAGGACACACACACACACATACAGAACCCCCACCCCCCCCCCCCCAGCATAATCCCAGATGTGTCCTGGGCAGGCCTGTTGGAGACGGTGACCTCGGTGCTGCTGCACCCCAGCATGGCAGCCCGGCTGGCAGCCGCCTGGTGTCTGCGCTGCGTTGCCGTGGCGCTGCCCTATCAGCTGACCCCGCTGCTGGAGCGCTGCGCCGAGCGCATCAACAACCTGAAGAGCTCCCCCGAGGCCGTGAGCGGGTACAGCTTCGCCCTGGCTGCCCTGCTGGGAGGGGCGCATCAGTGTCCCCTGGGCATCCCACACTCTAAGGGCAAGGTGGGTGACCCTGGCCGCCCACAGTGCTGTGTGCATGTCCTGGGCATCCCACACTCTAAGGGCAAGGTGGGTGACCCTGGCCGCCCACAGTGCTGTGTGCATGTCCTGGGTTAGCTGTTGTCCTGCGCCTTTTACGGCCCTGATTCCCCTGGGAAATCATCAATATTCCTGTTTGTAAATGTTATTTATTCAACAGCTTCATCTTCCCCCTATAAACCGTCATCCTACTTTACAGCTTCGTCTTTCAGCCTGTTTAAGTTCGGGTTAAGTTGTTCTGAGCTGTTGTGTGTTTCCTGTAGCTGGTGGTGAGCATAGCTGAGGATCTGCTCCGCACTGCAGCCCAGAACAGCCGTCTGTCCCTGCAGCGTACCCAGGCTGGCTGGCTGCTGCTGGGAGCCCTGATGACCCTGGGTGAGTCCTGGGATGTCTTAACCCGGGGGGGTGGGGGAAGGAGGGCGAGGGGGGGGGGGGAAGGAGGGCGATGGGGGGGGGGAAGGAGGGCGATGGGGGGGGGGAAGGAGGGCGAGGGGGGGGGGGGAAGGAGGGCGAGGGGGGGGGGGAGGTGGGCGAGGGGGGGGGGAAGGAGGGCGAGGGGGGGGGGGAGGTGGGCGAGGGGGGGGGGAAGGAGGGCGAGGGGGGGGGGAAGGAGGGCGAGGGGGGGGGAAGGAGGGCGAGGGGGGGGAAGGAGGGCGAGGGGGGGGGCGAGGGGGGGGGTAATAGTGGCTGCCTGGGGGTTAATGGTGCTCAGGGGGTAGAGGGGATGTCCCTGGAGGTGTGCAGTCCACCATGGGTGTGTGGTTGCCCTGGGAGGGGCGTGGCATGGGCGGTGTTGTGATGGTGGTGTTGTGATGCTGCAGGACCCTCCCTGGTGCGCTACCACCTGCCCAAGATGCTGCTGCTGTGGAGGAACGTGTTCCCGCGCTCCCAGAAGGAGCTGGAGGCGGAGAAGGCCAGAGGAGACTCCTTCTCCTGGCAGGTCACTCTGGAGGGCCGGGCTGGAGCCCTCTGTGGTGAGGACACACACACACCCCACACTCTCTCTCTCACACACACACACACGCACACACACATGCACACACTGTTACACTCAAACACACACATCAAACACACTATTCCACATACACACTGGTGTTGTTGTGTTGTGCTAGTGCTTATGGTACCTCCCTCCCCCAGCCATGCGGAGCTTTGTGGCCCACTGTCCAGAGCTGCTGACCGAGGATGTGATCCGCCGGCTGATGACTCCTGTAGAGTGCGCCATGACCATGATGTCACAGTGAGTTGCCATGACCATGATGTCACAGTGAGTTGCCGTGACCATGATGTCACAGTGAGTTGCCGTGACCATGATGTCACAGTGAGTTGCCATGACCATGATGTCACAGTGAGTTGCCATGACCATGATGTCACAGTGAGTTGCCATGACCATGATGTCACAGTGAGTTGCCATGACCATGATGTCACAGTGAGTTGCCATGACCATGATGTCACAGTGAGTTGCCATGACCATGATGTCACAGTGAGTTGCCGTGACCATGATGTCACAGTGAGTTGCCATGACCATGATGTCACAGTGAGTTGCCGTGACCATGATGTCACAGTGAGTTGCCATGACCATGATGTCACAGTGAGTTGCCGTGACCATGATGTCACAGTGAGTTGCCGTGACCATGATGTCACAGTGAGTTGCCGTGACCATGATGTCACAGTGAGTTGCCGTGACCATGATGTCACAGTGAGTTGCCGTGACCATGATGTCACAGTGAGTTGCCGTGACCATGATGTCACAGTGAGTTGCCGTGACCATGATGTCACAGTGAGTTGCCGTGACCATGATGTCACAGTGAGTTGCCGTGACCATGATGTCACAGTGAGTTGCCGTGACCATGATGTCACAGTGAGTTGCCGTGACCATGATGTCACAGTGAGTTGCCGTGACCATGATGTCACAGTGAGTTGCCGTGACCATGATGTCACAGTGAGTTGCCGTGACCATGATGTCACAGTGAGTTGCCGTGACCATGATGTCACAGTGAGTTGCCGTGACCATGATGTCACAGTGAGTTGCCGTGACCATGATGTCACAGTGAGTTGCCGTGACCATGATGTCACAGTGAGTTGCCGTGACCATGATGTCACAGTGAGTTGCCGTGACCATGATGTCACAGTGAGTTGCCGTGACCATGATGTCACAGTGAGTTGCCGTGACCATGATGTCACAGTGAGTTGCCGTGACCATGATGTCACAGTGAGTTGCCGTGACCATGATGTCACAGTGAGTTGCCGTGACCATGATGTCACAGTGAGTTGCCGTGACCATGATGTCACAGTGAGTTGCCGTGACCATGATGTCACAGTGAGTTGCCGTGACCATGATGTCACAGTGAGTTGCCGTGACCACGCCCGTCAGGTGACCAGGTTGCCGTGACCACCAGGTCACCAGAGCTTCTGGTGCTGGAGGATGTGGAGGGAAGTGAGGGTGTCTGTGCGCTGGTCTGTCTCCCCCAGTGAGGGTGTCTGAGCGCTGGTCTGTCTCCCCCAGTGTCCCTGCCGTCATCAAGGTCCACGGAGCTCACCTGAAGGCCAGCGCTGCCATGGTCAGACTGAGGCTGTACGACGTCCTGGCTCTCCTGCCCCCCAAGACATACGAAGGTCCAGTATGAGCCAGGGCACCTTATCAGTGGAAGGCTGTTCCACCAGGCTGGGGTGGAAGGTGCTGTGGGGTGTGTCTGAGTGCTGCTGTTCTCTCTCCTGCTGTGCAGGCAGCTTCAACGCTCTCCTGAGGGAGCTGGTGGCTGAGTTCACCCTGACAGACAACTCCGCTAACACCACCACCTCCCTGCTGCGCTCGCTCTGCCACTACGACGACAGCGTCCTCATGGGTTCCTGGCTGCAGGAGACCGACCACAAGTGCATCGAGGATCAGGTAGAGTCTGGAGGGAGGAGAGAGGGAGGGAGGAGAGGGGGAGAGGGAGGAGAGAGGGAGGGGAGAGGGAGGAGAGAGGGAGGAGAGAGGGAGGGGAGAGGGAGGAGAGAGGAAGGAGAGAGGGAGGGGAGAGGGAGGAGAGAGGAAGGAGAGAGGGAGGAGGGAGGGAGGGGAGAGGGAGGAGAGAGGGAGGGGAGAGGGAGGGGAGAGGGAGGAGGGAGGGAGGAGGGAGGGAGAGAGGGAGGAGAGAGGGAGGAGAGAGGGAGGGAGGGGAAAATATATATAAAAATAAGAATAAACAGCGTGAATGGTCAACATAGTGCAATCGGATACTGAGATAAAGTGGCTTATGCATACTGAATTGCCATTAGATGGACTTATAATAGTTAAATAAGTGAATGAATGTCAATGGGAGTCCTTGGCCTTGTTGAAGAGGCCAGTAGCAGATGGAAAGAAACTGTTCTTATGGCGTGAGGTTTTGGTCAGGTTTTATTCAGACCTTTACATCCACACAGCCGGGGGTGGAATCCATGTTTATCAAGTCTCCACGCATCGCTGTTGTTCCCGTCCTCCGCACGGTGTAGAAAGAACAGCTGTTTTCCACAGTGTCCTCACGGGAGTCGTTGGTGTCATTTGTGTTGCCATGGTTCCTGCGTAGCTACAGCCCAACAGCGCGTCAGGCAGCGGGGCCCTGGAGCACGACCCCTCCTCCATCTACCTGAGAGTCCCCGTGGGCGAGGCCATCCCCGGGCCCCTCCCCCTGGGCGTGTCGGTCATCGACGCCTCCGTCGCCCTGTTTGGCGTGGTGTTCCCTCACGTCTCCTTCAAGCACAGGTGATGCTGCCTCCGGGGGGGGGGCGGGGGGCGGGGGTCACACCTGGCTGTTAGCTGGGGAGGAGAGGGATGATCTGGCCTGCTGTGATTCATCTGGTGTGTGTGTGTCTGTGTGTGTGTGTCTCTGTGTGTGTGTGTGTGTGTCAGGCTGCAGATGCTAGACCACTTTGCAGAGTGTATAAAACAGGCCAAGGGTGTTCGCCAGCAGGCGGTCCAGCTGAACATCTTCACTGCGGTTCTGAGTGCTCTGAAGGTGAGGAACTTCCTGTCTTTGGTGGCTGTGAAGCCCTCTGTTGATGAGAGATAACATGGGGCTCAGAGACAGAAAGGGGGTTCTGTGTATGAGTCACACTGTGTATGAGTCACACTGTGTATGAGTCACACTGTATGAGTCACACTGTGTATGAGTCACACTGTGGCGTCCGTGTGTGCAGGGCCTCGCAGAGAACAAGAGCACGCTGGGTCCTGAGGAGGTGAGGAAGTCTGCGCTGGCGCTGGTAATGGGAGCCCTGGACAACCCTAACCCCATCCTGCGCTGTGCTGCTGGGGAGGCGCTGGGCAGGATGGCCCAGGTGGTGGGAGAGGCCACCTTCATCGCCAGGATGGCTCAGTACAGCTTCGACAAGTACGCACCACGCCCCTGCTCAGCTCTGTTGGGATGTAGTGTACTGTGGTCATCTAGCGGCGGGGGGGATCCGAACCTGAGGCCTATTGATCTGTGGTCGAGTGCTCTAACCACTGAGCTCCTCTCACTCTTTCGTGTTTTCTTAAGAGATGGATAAGAGTGTTCTGGAGTGTGTTCTCCATCTTAATCCCTTCTCGTGTGTGTGTGTCTGCGTGTGTGTGTGTGTGTGTGCCCGCAGGCTGAAGTCGGCCCGTGACGTGGTGTCCAGGACGGGTCACTCCCTGGCGCTGGGCTGCCTGCATCGCTACGTGGGCGGGATCGGCTCCGGGCAGCACCTGAAGACCAGCGTGAGCATCCTGCTGGCCCTGGCCCAGGACGGCAGCTCCCATGAGGTCCAGGTGAGGTCCACTCTCTCTCTCCCCTCTCTGTCTTTCCTCTCTCTGTCTCTATCTCTCTCTGTCTCTATCTCTCTCTGTCTCTACATGTATATATATCCCCTGTTTCCTTACTCAAATGGTTTCAGAGTTCACAACTGTGTTTCACGGTCGACCAGACCTGTCCCTAGTGTCCGGCCCGTGACCCTCCCCCTCCCTGTGTCTCCAGACTTGGGCGCTGCACTCGCTGGCTCTGATCGTGGACTCCAGCGGGCCCATGTACCGGGGCTACGTGGAGCCCACCCTGTCCCTGGTGCTCACCCTGCTCCTCAGCGTGCCCCCCTCCCACACGGAGGTGCACCAGTGCCTGGGCCGCTGCCTGGGGGCCCTCATCACCACCGTGGGGCCCGAGCTGCAGGGTACCTGCTGTTCCTCTGTCCTGCCAGCAGGGGGCAGTGGAAGGTTCCTGCTTGTTCTGAGACGAGATCTGGGCCGTTTGTGACAGACTGAGCAGGAAGTTATATCATCTTTGTGTGTGTGTCTGTCTCTGTGAGCAGGTAACGGAGCCACCATCTCCACTATCCGCTCGTCCTGTCTGGTGGGCTGTGCCATCATGCAGGATCACTCGGACTCTCTGGTGCAGGCAGCTGCCATCTCCTGTCTGCAGCAGCTGCACATGTTCGCCCCTCGCCACGTCAACCTGTCCAGCCTGGTGCCCTGCCTCTGTGTAAGGCTGTGTGTGTGTGTGTGTGTGTGTGTGTGTGTAAGGCTGTGTGTGTGTGTGTGTGTAAGGCTGTGTGTGTGTGTGGGCTTGTTTAACTAGCTGTGTTCCATAACTTCAAATGCTTTTTCAGAGGGTTTTAGGGGTTTATAGTTAGGGTTAGTGATGTGTGTGTGTGTGTGTGTGCGTCCGGCAGGTTAGTGATGTGTGTGTGTGTGTGCGTCCGGCAGGTTAGTGATGTGTGTGTGTGTCCGTCAGGTTAGTGATGTGTGTGTGTGTGTCCGTCAGGTTAGTGATGTGTGTGTGTGTGTGTCCGTCAGGTTAGTGATGTGTGTGTGTGTCCGTCAGGTTAGTGATGTGTGTGTGTGTGTCCGTCAGGTTAGTGATGTGTGTGTGTGTGTGTCCGTCAGGTTAGTGATGTGTGTGTGTGTGTGTGTCCGTCAGGTGCACCTGTGCAGCTCTCACCTGCTGCTGCGGCGCGCTGCGGTGGCCTGTCTGAGGCAGCTGGCCCAGAGGGAGGCTGCAGAGGTGTGTGAGTACGCCATGAGCCTGGCCAGGAAGGCCGGGGACCCCAAGGGCAGCAGCCCCCTCAGTGAGTAGCAGACCTGGGCCTGACCTGGGCCCGTTACTGTTCTAACTGTGTCTAACCCTGACCTGGGCCCGTTACTGTCCTGACTGTGTCTAACCCTGACCTGGGCCCGTTACTGTCCTGACTGTGTCTAACCCTGACCTGGGCCCGTTACTGTCCTGACTGTGTCTAACCCTGACCTGGGCCCGTTACTGTTCTAACTGTGTCTAACCCTGACCTGGGTCTGTTACTGTCCTGACTGTGTCTAACCCTGACCTGGGCCCGTTACTGTCCTGACTGTGTCTAACCCTGACCTGGGTCTGTTACTGTCCTGACTGTGTCTAACCCTGACCTGGGTCTGTTACTGTCCTGACTGTGTCTAACCCTGACCTGGGTCTGTTACTGTCCTGACTGTGTCTAACCCTGACCTGGGTCTGTTACTCTCCTGACTGTGTCTAACCCTGACCTGGGTCTGTTACTGTTCTAACTGTGTCTAACCCTGACCTGGGTCTGTTACTGTTCTAACTGTGTCTAACCCTGACCTGGGTCTGTTACTGTTCTAACTGTGTCTAACCCTGACCTGGGTCTGTTACTGTTCTAACTGTGTCTAACCCTGACCTGGGCCCGTTACTGTCCTGACTGTGTCTAACCCTGACCTGGGTCTGTTACTGTCCTGACTGTGTCTAACCCTGACCTGGGTCTGTTACTGTCCTGACTGTGTCTAACCCTGACCTGGGTCTGTTACTGTCCTGACTGTGTCTAACCCTGACCTGGGCCTGTTACTGTCCTGACTGTGTCTAACCCTGACCTGGGTCTGTTACTGTTCTAACTGTGTCTAACCCTGACCTGGGTCTGTTACTGTTCTAACTGTGTCTAACCCTGACCTGGGTCTGTTACTGTCCTGACTGTGTCTAACCCTGACCTGGGTCTGTTACTGTCTGACTGTGTCTAACCCTGACCTGGGTCTGTTACTGTCCTGACTGTGTCTAACCCTGACCTGGGTCTGTTACTGTCCTAACTGTGTCTAACCCTAACATCTAGAAACATTACAAGTGTCACCACAGCAAATTCACGACTCCGTCTGAATGATCTGAGGTGGTGTGCCTGTTGTGACGCTGCTTGTGTGCGGTGTCCTGTGCTGGCTGGTGCAGAGCTGAACATCACAGAGACGGGTCTGGAGGGGGTCCTGTTCGGCATGCTGGACCGAGAGACAGACAGGAAGTTGTGCTCAGACATCCACGACACCCTGGGTCACATGCTGTCCTCCCTGGCGGTGGAGAAGCTCTCCCATTGGCTGAAGCTCTGTAAGGACGTCCTGGCTGCCACCACGGGTGAGTCATGTGACCAGTCATGTGACCCTGACAGGCAGCAACATCGCTGGCCTCGCCAACGTTTTAATCAGATCAGATGTATTTTGTATAGCCGTGTTCTCTGAATCAGAGTCTGGTTTATTTCTAAGTAAGTTTACACATACGAGGAATTTGCTTTTGGTGGGGTTGGTGCATAATGTGAGTCCCAGGTGTTTACAGTGCGTCGCTGTGCTTCCCCTGTGTAGAGGTAGGGGGCGCTGTGGTCCCTCTGGACCGCGGGAAGGACGAGGAGGACTCTGAGAAGAAGGATGAGATGGACGATGACATCATGTTCACCTCCCTGGGCGAGGAGGACAAGGCCAAGCCGTCCGTGGCGCCCCGCTGGGTGACGCGGGTATTTGCGGCCGACTGTTTGTGCCGCATCATCCTGCTGTGTGAAAACGATCCCAAGAACCACTTTGACCTGGCTGCTGCCCGCGCCGCCAAGGCCAAGGACCCCAAAGGTAAAGAGCCCTCTCAGAGAGTTGGAGACCCTCTCAGAGAGTTGGAGCTGCAGGGTTGAAAGTTTCTGTCTTTTCAGCCGTTTGGCATCCTCTGTCTCTCTCTCTCGCTCTTTCTATCTCTCTCTATCTCTCTCTCTCTCCCCATCTCTCTCTCCTGGCATTGAGACAGACTCTGATGTGTGAACAGTGAGTGGTTGTGAAGAAGCTTCGTTTGAAGGGAGCTGTATTTAAACCAGGGGAACAGGCTATAGATGAGTAAGCTGAGCGTTGAGGTTTCATCCTCCCTGGTGTTTATATAAGGTTCTCTGAGAACACAACCGTTTAGCAGGCCTGGTGTGTGAGTCAGGTTGTGATCTTGAACTCATCGTCCAAATTTAGCTAACGATGCCTCCCCATTATGAGGCTTCAACTCTCACTTCAGTTGCAAGTTTAAACTCAACTAAACACATTCCATCTGAACCTCAACTGCTTCAAGTTCCAGTGTGCTAAAAACTAATTCATGTAAATGTACTGCAAACCCCAGGTGACCTGCTGGTGCTGCACTTGTCTGATCTGATCCGCATGGCCTTCATGGCTGCCACGGACCACAGCAGTCAGCTGCGCATGGCCGGGCTGCAGGCCCTGGAGGACATCATCAAGAAGTTTGCGTCCGTGCCGGAGCCTGAGTTCCCGGGCCACGTGATCCTGGAGCAGTACCAGGCCAACGTGAGTTCGTCACAGATCCCACGTGACTTAGTCACAGATCCCATGTGACTTTGTCACAGATCCCACGTGAATTTGTCACAGATCCCACGTGACTTAGTCACAGCTCACACGTGACTTCGATGGCCGTCAAATGAACAGGAGACGAACGTTCTCACTCACTGACTTCCCCCCATCTTCCACGCGTACAGGTGGGAGCTGCTCTGAGACCCGCGTTTTCCCCGGACACACCATCTGACATCACCGCCAAGGCCTGTCAGGTACGAGTCCCTGAACACCCCCGTCCCACACACCCTCACACACCCACACACACACACACCCTCACACACCCTCACACACCCACACACACACACACCCACACACCCTCACACACCCCACACACCCACACACCCTCACACACACTCTTACTCACCAGCACCA
Source organism: Osmerus eperlanus (assembly GCF_963692335.1). Lineage (NCBI taxonomy): Eukaryota > Metazoa > Chordata > Actinopteri > Osmeriformes > Osmeridae > Osmerus > Osmerus eperlanus. Next base: position 703 of record NW_026911267.1, on the reverse strand, counting down.
GCCCTGGTCCTAGGTGTGGTGGATAGTGCTGGCCTCCCTGTCGTGCTAGCAGAGCATGCAGCAGCAGCTAACCCTGCCGGCTCCGCAGGGTGAGTCATCCTGCTGAAGAGCCGTCAGGCTCGCAGTGTTCCTGCTGCTCTGCTGCTCTGTGAGTCGTGTGGAGGATGAGAGGCCGTGGGTGGCGCTGAATATACCTGTCTGGAACACAATCAGTCCTCACTGTGACCCCTCTCTCTTTTGATCACTTTATGTCTCTCGGCCGCTCGCTCGCTCGCTCTCCCTCCCCCTCTGTCTTCATCCCTCTCTCTGAGAGCTTTTCTTCTCTCTGGTTACGAGTTCATTAAGTTCCTTCCAGGAGAAACACAGGATTCCATCCTTGCTGGTTTTGTCTGCGTGTGTGAACGTGTTTCTGTCTCTGACAGGAAGCTGCTATGGTTTCTCTGGCCTTCAAGAGACAGGTTTATATTTATAAACTGTAGAAACAGTGCACATGTCTGCTACTGGAGGAAGTCATCTTGTAAATGATCAAAAGACCTGTCACCTTGACGTGCACGTGTGTTTGTACTTGTGTGTGCAGGTGTGCAGCACATGGATCGGCAGTGGTGTGGTCAGTGACCTGAACGACCTGCGCAGAGTCCACAACCTGCTGGTGTCGTCTCTGGACAAAGTGCAGGCTTCGGAAGGGCTCCCAGCCAGCTCTACA
>NW_026911266.1:0-39180 GCF_963692335.1 Osmerus eperlanus | reverse complement strand
AGAGAGAGAGAGAGAGAGAGAAGAGAGACGAGTAGAGAGGAGAGGAGAGAGAGAGAGAGAGAGAGAGAGAGAGAGAGACGAGAGAAGAGAGAGAAGAGATGAGAGAGAAGAGAGAGAGAGAGAGAAAGCCTTTAACGGTGGTGTCATTTTAGGTACCCTCTTATGTCCTGTCAATGTCCCTGTTCCTATTTCCTTTCATTCAGCATCAAATACAGCTGCTCTCTACTCCAGCTGACATATTTCCACTGCGTGCTCTATCTGCTACCAGATTGCTCGCTCGCCGACGAGGTGCTACATTTGCTGGGGTATGAAAGGCATGTCCAGTGTGAATTTCCTCTCACTGATATGAAAATTGCTACCCGTAGTAAGACATACTGTTTGGCCCTTTTGGAATGCCAAAAGTCTGACAGTCTGAATGGTTTGATGCACATCTAGTGGGGTGATGAGGGAGTGCTGATATGAGATGTGTGTGCTTTGTGATAAGGGGGGGGGGGGGGGGGGTTGTTGGGTGGGGGAGGAGGCAAGGTACAAGCCCCCCTGGTGGGCACAGTCTCTGGTAAGGAAAGCTTTGCATCACCGTGAAACTCTGGGCTCTGGGCGCCCCAGCCATATTTATATTCCAATCTTCTACACAGAAACCCACATCGGCAAGCTCATAAAAGATTCATCAAGCAGAGGAAAGCAAGGTCGTACAGAAAAGTGGTCAGGAGGTGCTTACCTCGGCGCTGCAAAACACCAGGGAGACACACAAAAAAAGGCTGCGTTATCCCCATGGTGGCCGTTACTGTGGTTACCCCTAGCGCTTCCCTGGTCACAAGTGCCAGTCCGTCCAGGCTGTTGTTGACCACACGTCTCCCTGCTCTTGCCCTGGCAGCTGTCACTCCCCCCCCCCCCCCCCCATCCAGCCAGGATGGGGGGGTCTATATTGGGTTCGTTTCAGTGCTCATTTGTGTCAGATGAAACACACATCTGATGTATTCGTGTAATAAAGGAGGACAGTGTGTGTGTGTGTGTGTGTGTTCGCCTGTCCAGCTCTGGGTGTTGTCAGAGAGATGTCACGTTGGGTTATAGTTAGAGCCACAGACCTCTGGGAGTCCAGCCCCCTCCAGCACACAAGACCCAGACACAGAGATACAGACTGAAGGACAGACAGATAGAGAAACACAGAGACACAGACTACATACACACACAGAGAGACAGACACACAGAGACACAGACAGAGAGACACAAACAGAGAGACACAGACTACATATACACACAGAGACACAGACAGAGAGACACAGACAGAGAGACACAGACAACAAACACACTCACAGAGACACACACAGAGAGACACAGACTACATACACACACACAGAGACACACACAGAGAGACACAGACTACATACACACACACAGAGACACACAGACTACATACACAAACAGAGACACAGAGAGATCCAGACTACATACACACAGAGAGACACAGACAGAGAGACACAAACTACATACACACACAGAGAGACACAGACAGAGAGACACAGACTACATACACACACAGAGACACAGACAGAGAGACACACACAGAGAGACACAGACTACAAACACACACACACAGAGACACACACAGAGAGACACAGACTACATACACACACACAGAGACACACACAGAGAGACACAGACAGAGAGACACAGACTACATACACACACAGAGAGATACAGACAGAGAGACACAGTAACAGAAAACACAGAGACAGACAGCGAGACACAAACAGGGACATATATATCTAGATACACGGACACACACAGACCGACACATACACAAAGACACATCATATCATAGGTACTCACTGGAATCCTCATGGGACCATCCCAGTTGGAAGAACAAATCAATTACATAATTAAACAGGAATATCAGCTAAATCAATCAGTTTGGTCTGATTCAATCAGTCTCAGTCTGATCTGATCCCTGTAATGTTTTTCTTGGTTTGGGAGAGCTTTGCTTTCAGATGTTATCTGAATGTTTTCCAAGCGAGTTTGACAGCTTGAAATTAATCAGTTTGTGTGTATGTATGTGTGTATTTGGAGTTTGTGTCTGTGTGTGTACATAAATCGTGAAGCCCACTTATGGAGAATTTTAGATCCCTCTGTGTGGAATAGCCATCAAATTGAGGGGAGACCCTTCGTAAACACATGGTCATCTTAGGTTGAAGACCCTCCGGGGTCACCGAGAAGGTCAGTCAGACAAGAGGAACAAAGGTTAGCCGTGGTCAGCGGTTTGACCTTGTCGACAATGAGTTCAGTCTGCACACAAAGTACATAGACATGCGAGGCTGGTACAGTACTCCAGACAAAATAGTAAATATGTGATTGTTTGGGATACTTAGGTTCCCAGGCAGTCATTGAAAGAGGGGAAACGTATGACACGCTGTAGCCCTCTCAGAAAGGGTTCTACTGCCAGCGATGAGGCATGTGACCTCACAGACACTACCCAGAACTCCATCTGTTTGCCCATTACGACCCAGACCACCGCCTCCGCTGCAACACCTTCGACGCTGCAGAAGTGAAACCGCTCGCCCATTTCAGCCCTGCGCCCTGCAGCCCCCCTCCCTACGCCCGCCCCCCACCACTCCCACCTCCACCCCCTCCGCGTGCAGCCTCGTCCGCACGCTGGCCCAGAAACAGGTACAACCACGCACCCCCCCTCCTCCTCCCCCCCCCCCACCCCCCCCCCTCCCCCCCCCCCTCCTGGTGCGGCAAAGCACATCAAACATTGAGTTGAGGGGGTGGAGAGTGGGCGACACGAGAGCGCCCCCCCCCCCTCTCCTCCCGCCCCTCTTCGGGTGGCGTCTCCTCCATACAGAGCGGAGCCTCTTTGCGCCGTCGAGACGTCACGCCCGACACAATGCAAGTCTCATTATCTGGCTTCTCGTTCCAGCTCTACAGTAATCAGCCTTGACGCGAGCACATGCCATTCAATCTCCTTAAGCAGCGATGAATCCAACAAAATGCTGCCTCATTATGTGCGGCTGATTGTGAAGCAGCACCCCTGTATGTTAATGGAGAGCACGTGGAGGTGCTCGCGGGCGCGAGACTTATCTGTGTCTGTTTGCTCACCCACATACTGCCAAACATGATTGTGTCTGACTATCAGACACACCACAGTAATTATCTGTCTGTCGCCACGCGGAACAAGGCTCGCATCGTAGCAACAGGTGATCAATATGAAGAATCTGCAACGGACTGGAAGGCTTTGAGGCGAAGGATAGCGAAATCCGTTTTCTGTTCATCTATTTCCAACTCCACTGTGCTACGGGGGCTATGTGTGGGTCTTTGTGAGTTGGTCTTTGTTTGCCTTGCTTTCCCTGCACCTCCATGGACCAGGCCTGCTCCAGCGGAAACCGATTGGGGGTCGGATATGAGGGTCAAGCAGGGATAAGAAGGGCCCTGGGATGGGGGGGGGGGGAGGTGTGTGCGTGTCCTTCCTGCTCCCTGGCAGATTTACACTCTGCCCCCCCCCCCCCCCCCAACCTTTCCCCGGCTGCAGCTTTTCATTTGTCTAATTCCCTGTGTGGAGGTTTGGCTGTGCCTTGGCAAGAACTTGTTCTGTCCGGCCGGCCTGCCGACGTCCTTGCTCCCGAGAGGGATGGCCCACTCGCGTCAATGCCCCTCTTTGACTGCTGTCCAACTGCACTGTCCCATCCCCCAGTTTTATGGGACTTTTATCAGGCAAGTTACGGATTGTAAATCATTCTCAATCCATATGAAACTTCAAAAGTGGTGTTTATAAGGTTGCTTGGATGAGATGGTTGTGTACTAGTCTTTTGGCTGGGAGACAAAAACAGGAATTTAGCCAAAGTGGTTCAATCACACCAGGGAGGGCTGTAATTGTGATCACACTGCTTCTTTCTCATTGGACAAGAACCAGGAAAGGAGATTTCCGGGCACAGGGTCTCACTGATAGGTCAGTGGGGTGCTTAAAGCTATATGGATTAGCTATGCCAGCGGTTTTTCCATATGATTGGGCAAAGGTCTGTACTGGATTTCTTCTCACTATACGATTGAACAAACAATAGTAGCTATTATCTGTGAGAACAGACCTTATAGGTCAGGGATCCTTATGAACCTGATCCTGACAATACACACACATGGGCCAGTTCCTTGTAATTATTTGTAATAATTAGTAATTAGCCTTGCTCAATACAAGATATAATTTATCATATTGATGTCAACCAAAATGGAAGAAAAACACACAAATATTGTGTAATATGTCAAAACATTGAAACATCGAAAACATAATCACAGCATCCTGAAATGCAGGTCGAGTCTGTGTTTTTTGGGGGGGATAAAAACTCAAATCTTGACACACTGGCCAATTTAAAAGACTTTAAGAAAATAAATGAGATATTTCGTAATGTAATGTTTACCCTATGAATTGACTGTATGTACATAATCTATGAAAATAAGAAACATTTCTGTCAGGGTATTTTTATAGGTTATAGAGATTAGGTAAACATCAGTTATTGGTATAGGCACTGAAGTTCCATATTCTCTGTAGCACTGTTATGCACCCATGACAAGCAGCACAGTCCTCACAATAGCTTTGTCTTAACTACCAGTTTATTTTTCCAATGACAGGATATCTTGTGTACATTTCACTGAGATCTGCCTCAGAGCTGTAATCACCTCAGCACTGCAAACAAGCCAACCGAGTGTTTGTTTCAAATTGTAATCTAAAGTGCAACATACCCTGTCGGTGAATAGTTATCTTCTCTCCTAGCTGTGAATAGTCAAACGACATCAGCAGGGTGTATTTTGGCATAATCATCACTTCCATCTAAAGTGAGGAGCAGCAGCATTTTAAACAGCTCTAAAGAGTAGTCTATTAAAACAGATTGTTTTTAGCGCCCTCCCCAGTGAGAATTGGATGAAGTGAATTAACTGGAAATAAATAAAGCCTTTGAATCACTTACGAAGGTTTTGTCTCCCTCTTTGAGAATGACAGACAATTATGCGTCCTCTCCTGTTGCGTTCGGTGTTTGAGCGGAAAAACAGCAAAGCAAGCACTTGCTTCCATCACTCAAAGCTACGCTTGCAGTCAGAGTCTTCAAGGCCAGCTATTTTAAACCAATAAATTCACTCCCCTGGTGCCTCGGACTATTCTATTGGACCGCAGCTTGCACTTGTGTTTTCTTACCGTACCAGCACACAATCACCACATCCATACTGCCTGCCAGTATATGTTAAACAAATCAGGTTCCTTTTAAACAAATCAATTTTAAATATCTCAGTGGGGAACCATTTAAAAAAAGGAAATAAGAATGTACTGTATGTTTTCCAGTGTGCCTATGTAGAGCCGGGACACCTAATAAAATCTGGATTCAAATCTGCCTGTGTTTGTTAAGTACACATCAGGAAGACCTTTTGGACTAATATTCACATTAATATTTTCTTCCTTAGTTTGACTTTGCCATCAGGGAGCTGAGTCTCAGCATTCTACACTCACTACTCAAGCTCTAAATTGCCCAAATTGTGACAAAATGGACACTGAACTCAATTCAACGCAGGGCTTAAAAAACTCATTACCTTTAGCTACTGAGATGAAACTGATTGGTTATTTTTAAACAGCAATCAATTGGCTAACGCAGAGACCAATTAAACACTGTATATCAGCCTGTACATAACACAAGTGTTGTGGAGGGGTACTTTTCTGTTGACACAGTGTACACACGTGGCTCTCGTCGACACACACACTCTGTGACGGGTTTGCCGTGCAGTTGTGTGGTCAGTGCGTGGATGTCAGAGCAGTATATTGTCATGACGCGGTGTGATGGGACAGCCTCAGGACTGCGGCGTGCTTCAAGGTCAGACAGGTGCCTGTCCGGATTGCTGGCTGTCAGGACCCTCGGGCGGCGCGGGTACTTAACAAACACACGCAGAGAACGAGCAAGTGCATCGGTCTCATTAAAGCGTGTTGAATATTTCATGGCGGCCCGTGCCGACACTGTGGAGATGCGGAGATATCCCAACTACTCGGGTGTACAACTCCCCTATCAGTCAAAGATGCGCCAGAAATCATCAATTCTTTATGTCTGCAATGCTACATTGGGCGGCGGCCTCTTCTTTTTTTTCTCTCTCTCTCTCTCTGCTATAAATATTTAATGTAAACACTTACAACAAATTGTCCCCCAAGGCCAATTACAAGCCTTTGGAGACACAGAGAAACAGAGAGATGATGTTAAGTGGTGCATTTGAGACAGACATCCTCAGGTCTTTATGGTGGGTCTTGATGTACTGCTCTGCGCTCAGCCTTGTAGACACATGTTCCATCTTGATCTAGGAGTTAGTCAGCAGGTGGATGGAGGCCCTTTGTCAGGCTGCCTGGGAGGCACTGATAATGGCTGACACAAAACAACCTGGAGGATATAGTGGGATGTGAAGCCCTGACACACACATCTACTTCCTCCTGTCAGATGCTACTCCACACATTGCAGAGGGAGCGTCATGATAGCTAACGCAGGATCCACAGCTTGCTAAAGGTGAGGTGGGTGTCTCCACATACCTTGTAAACATTCAATGTAGTCATTTAGCCACTCTTATCCAGAGCGACTTACAGTAAGTACAGGGACATTCCCCCAATTCCCGAGGCAAGTAGGGTGAAGTGCCTTGCCCAAGGATACAACATCTTTTAGCATGGCTGGAATCGAACTCGCAACCTTCTGATTAATAGCCCGAGTCCCTAACCGCTCAGCCATCTGACTCATATTGGTACATTGGTAGTGGCATCATCCAATGAGGGGAGGTCAGTGACTCCTTGACTCCCTTCACCAACACAATGAGCCCACATAAGAGATCGGCTCCACCTTAAGCTTATTGTGATACTATCATGTGACGATCAAATATTACTTTTCCCAAAAAGTTTAAAGGGTCTTAGGAAACACTGATTCCAAAACAGAGAGGCAAGAACTCAGATTTGTATTCAGAAGACATCTCAGCGTAGGCATGGGACGATACATAGTGTACTATAACCTGTTGTGATAGGTGAACAAAACTATGAAATTAATTGATAGAAATACACTAACGCTGCTTTCGGGCCGAGGATGGGGCGCTGTCCATGGTGCTGATTCAACTACATGATGACGAATCCACAGAATAACTGTTAAAATATTAACGATGCTGGTATCTTGTTTGTTAGCGTGCTCAAAACCTTAACATACAATATGGCCGGACAACTGAACCCTCAAGTATATTCATCCCATCTCTGAATTAGAATGTCTTTTTGGGTCAGATCATTTATTGTCCTTCACTTCAATTTCTAACTGTCACTTCGTAACTCATCATGTCAGGGAAAGGGTACTGTAACAACTGCCGTTTACGGCTCCGATACGCACACATATTTCCAGGATTATGGACATGACCCCTTAGCCTACCATTCGCGTACGCATCAGAAATGGACTTCATTAAATCCCATTACAGACATGGCGTATTACAGAAACAAATGATGTACACAAACGGTCAATGTCGCCGTTCACAAGGCTGCAGACCTCATCAACGGAAATCTGTGTAATAGCATTGTGTGTCTCAAGGGAGCCCTGTGGTCTCTTGTCGCCTCTTTCATGTAACTTTCTGTCCTGTTCCTTTCCCTCGGATTACCACTGACTACAGTACGTTTTTCGACAGGCCGAAGTGGTCAATACTACATTTGTGTTCATTTTTATTCTTTACGAAATAAAATAGATGTTCACACCATTTGTTGATATAGAATAGCCTGCGTTTTACATTAATCATGCATCGTTCACTAGTTCTTCTTCTGGTGATTTGATTCACACTTGCTCCAACAATATCAAACGTTTACAAACAAACTGGACAACACTCCCATTCTGTCCTCGAAAATTAATATTACAACAACGCCACGAATTATTTCAAGAACTTTGGTAGACTACAATAGAAAGAAGTGTGCCTATGTGTGATGTGTGAGGACCAATCTTACCTCACAGGGCATGGCAGCTAACATCACCAGCAGGAACATGGCACTGAAGAGATGCATTCTTGCCGAAATGACAGCGCTCCAGCCAATATCAAGTCTTGAGTCGCTTTCCCCTTTTGTCCGTGCCCTTATTGAGGCGGTTTCTTCAGATGGAGAGGGATTCCTTCAATACTCTGTCGGGCGAGCGCGACGAACCTCATCACCAGCCGGTGCGCTGGGTTAATTCTACGCACGGACGCAGAGCAGCTCTGTGGCTCGGTGCAACAATCAGCTATGCCGTTTGGACTCGATCCCGCTCTTCTTTAGCGCACCCTTAGGTTATAGTGTGAATAACAAACTGCAAAAAAAAAAAAAAAAACGTGTGGAAAAAAACTACGTCCCTGTATTCCAATCCTGCAAAGTAAACGGGGATTCTGCGAGAGGGATAAGGGAGAGTCGCAGAGGTTGGAAGGTGACTGGTGTGCTTTCAAGGTGCGGACGCTAGGAGCAGCACGTTGATGCGTTGGGAACCGATTCAAAGAAGTAGTGTACCACACTGTGATGCAGCCCCTCGCCTCAAATGTGCAGACATGCGCGTGTCAGTCCGTGTGTGTTTGTAGGATAGAGGCTACTCTTTGTATGAATCAATTGAATGACTGCTACAGTACACGGACCTTGGGAGAGTGTGACATTTAGCAAATCAAGCTTTCTTGCTGTCTTCACGCATGCTGATTGTGACAAGTAAAGATCCGGATGGTTATTGTCAAAACAATTAATGCCATCGTTGTTTCTTAGGCTTGTATTCTTTGAATAGGTTCCAAAAGTTACATTAGGATGTTTTATTGTGGGTCACAGCCACATGGTTCACGTTAGCCAATTAGAGGACGTTTAGGGATTTCTGGAATGGAAATAATGCTCAGGACAATAAACGGCTGTCTATGATCATGTAAATAATTTGATAACAATAAAGACTGAAGATTTACTATTGGGTTCCTCCCCTCTCCCTTACCTGATGGTGGGCCAGCTGTTTTCCTGGAATTTGACAGCCTGAGTTTGTGGCCTCTGGCCATCTTAAAGAGCATATGAATAATAGAACAAGGTTCATTGCCCATTCAACGTTGTAACACTCATCCTCACTTAACTGCATCCAGGATTCATATCAGTTCCTGGTCATTTCAACTTCTTACACATCATTCGTTTCAATGAGACCATCTGTTATAACTCCTTTCTCTAAATCTCCTAATTTCCAGGGTACACAAATGTTATTGCCTTATGTTCTTGTGGGCACAGCAACCTTAACATATTCTCAACATTCTGTCCGTTGTGTATGGAAAGCAACGCCATATAGTTTACACTGTATGAGTGGAGTAGCACTGTACATCTGTCACGACTCAACACACAGCGTGCCCTCCAGGACAGCAGAGGGCACTAAGGAGTCAGAGCAAGGCCGGCTCAGCTGTGAGGAAGTGAACGGCCATGGTTAAAAGGAACCCTGAATTGTTTGTCAGTGCTCATTCATGGTTTGTGTGCTACGGGCGTTACCTCACTTGGAAACTTTTTACGGAAACTCTTTACCTGTGCTGGACCCTGCTTGCCCCGACTGTGGATTTTGGAATTACGATTTGGACTGTTCACTTGGACTCTCTTTTGTTTCATGGTATTGAACCCCGCTTGTCTCTGACCTCTCCTTTGTCTTGCCCTACCTGGAAACTTCGATTGTGCTGGCTGCTCTGTGTACCTTGACCCTGGACTGTGCCTTGACCTTGATTGTGGATTACCCTGGAACCAACCGTCTTGATGGACTTTAAGTTTGCCTTTGCCTCAATTATTATTTGACCCAGTGTGTGGTCATGACTGACTACTTTATGTGATTGAAGTAAATCAGAACCATTAAAAACTCTAAACTGCATCTGTGACTGTGCTCTTCATTCCAACCTGACATCATGAATGAGCCAGATCAAAGTGGCGCAGCGTATGTAGAGGAGATTCAGTCTCTTGTTCAGAGACTCAGGGTCACAGTACACAATCACCAAGATGGTCTGCAAAGGATGGAGGAAGCCCTCAACCAGATTGGACATCAAATGAGGAATTTACCTGACCCTCGTGATCCTCCTTTCCGGGGTCCGGTGCCTACCGTCAAGCTGTCTCCTCCACCGCCCTTCTCTGGTGAGCCAGCTGCTTGTAAAGGCTTTTTGACTCAGTGTTCGCTGATCTTCCAATTGCAACCAGCGGACTTCCCCACTGAACGTTCTAAGGTGGCATACATCATCACACGGCTACTCGGAAAGGCCTTGGACTGGGCTACCTCTTTATGGACTCACTGCCATCCAGACTGCACATCCTGTGAGAGGTTCATGGATGCCCTTCAGCGTGTCTTCGATAACGGCCTCACACCACGACTGACGGCTTCACGTCTGTTTTCACTATCCCAAGGCCCGCGATCAGTCACAGAATACGCCATCGAGTTCCGAACCCTGGCAGCAGAGACCGGATGGGAGGGTGAAGCCCTCGTGACTGCTTTTTACCAAGGATTGAGGGAGTCACTGAAAGACGAGATGGTGAATCGAGACTGGGGCGAAGATTTGGATGACCTCATCACTCTGGCCACAGCGTTGGACAAACGCATGCAAGAAAGACGAAGAGAACGCAGAGAGGGTCGCTCTCTTCCGCCAACCCGGGTCCACAATTCTCCATTGCCATCAAGGCCACCACCTCAGGCCGGTTTCCCCGTAGACCATGGTGGGGAGGAGCCCATGCAGCTAGGTCGTTCTCGGCTAAGCCAAGAGGAGAGACAGCGTCGGATTCGTCAGGGCCTTTGCTTGTATTGTGGAGGCCAGGGTCACCTGTGCAGTAACTGTCCAAACCTCCAGGGAAAAGGCCGCGCCCACCAGGAGCCGGGGGCCTCCTGGTGAGCGGAGTGGTCGCCTCTGCTCCCGCGTCTCGCTGTTCCCTGCCTGTGCATCTAACCTGGGGTTCCCGCAAGGGGGCTCAAGTAGGTCTACAAGCCTTGGTGGATTCAGGGGCCGCAGTTAATTTAATGGACCAAACACTAGCACGCCAGTTACAGGTGCCGATCACTCGTTGTGAGGCTCCAAGAGCAGTACAGGCACTTGACGGACGTCCCCTGGGGTCTGGACGACTGGAGTTCTGCACCCGGCCCCTGCAGATGCTTACACTTGACACACACTTGGAAAGCTGTGTTTTCTTTTTGATTGACACTCCTCAAGATCCCCTTGTCTTAGGATACCCCTGGCTCATAACCCATCAACCCTCCTTCGATTGGGCCACTAGCACTCTTACACAGTGGGGACCTACCTGTACAGCCCATCGGCCACTAGAACAGCCCACAATCTCAAGCATTGCTGCAGCTGCCCTGAACCCCCTAGCTGATACCCCAAAAGTGCCCGTCATGTATCTTGACCTCAGTGCGGTTTTCTGTAAGGAAAGGGCAGCCTTGCTCCCTCCACATCGCAGTTATGATATGGCAATTGACCTTCTTCCTGGCACAGCGCTCCCACGAGGCAGGCTTTACTCCCTGTCCATCCCTGAAACCAAAGCAATGGACACTTACATTCAGGACGCTCTCCAAATTGGGCTTATCCGACCCTCCACTTCTCCTGCTGCGGCTGGATTCTTTCCGTCCATGCATCGATTACAGGGGACTGAATAAAATAACTGTGAAGAATAAGTATCCCCTGCCACTGTTGAACACAGCCTTTGAACGTCTCAGAGGAGCCACTATCTTCACAAGGTTGGACCTCCGGAATGCCTACCACCTCGTCAGAATTCGAGAGGGCGACGAGTGGAAGACGGCGTTTATAACCCCTCGGGGGCATTACGAGTACCTGGTAATGCCTTTTGGCCTGTCTAATTGCCCTGCTGTGTTCCAGGCCTTTGTTAACGATGTGCTGAGGGAATTTTTGGATCACTTTGTGTTTGTTTATTTGGACGACATTTTGATATTTTCCTCTGACCTAGATTCTCACGTTCAACACGTCCGGCGAGTGCTCCAGCAACTACTCCAAAATCGACTCTTCGTCAAACTGGAAAAAAGTGAGTTCCACACTACTAGCACCACTTTTCTGGGCTTTGTGGTCTCCCCCCAGGGATTAACGATGGATCAGTCAAAAGTAACAGCAGTCCTGGAGTGGGCTACACCCACGACTATAAAGCAGCTGCAAAGATTCCTAGGCTTTTCAAACTTTTATCGCCGCTTTATCAGGAATTATAGCACAGCGGCGGCTCCTCTCACTGGCCTTCTCCGGGGTAAACCCGCTTCCCTGCGCTGGACACCAGCTGCACAGCAAGCTTTTTCAGAGCTAAAACAAAGATTCACCACGGCTCCGGTGCTAGCTCACCCAGACCCTGAACTGCCTTTCATAGTAGAGGTGGATGCCTCCGAGGTGGGAGTAGGAGCGATCCTCTCCCAGAGATCTTCCCAGGACCAGAAGATGCATCCTTGTGCTTTCTTTTCTCGACGGCTCACCGCAGCAGAAAGTCACTATGATGTAGGGAATCGTGAACTGCTGGCGGTCAAACTGGCCTTAGAAGAGTGGCGCCACTGGCTAGAAGGGGCCCAGCATCCATTCATGGTGTGGACAGATCATAAAAACCTTGAGTATATCCTTGAGGCCCGCAGACTCAATCCTCGTCAAGCTCGATGGGCCCTCTTCTTCACACGCTTCGATTTCACACTCTCTTTTCGACCAGGGTCCAAGAACGTCAAGGCCGATGCCCTCTCTCGGCAGTTTGCCCCAGATAGCCTTCTAGAAACACCAGAACCAATCGTTCCTGACACCTGTGTTGTTGCCCCAGTCCGTTGGATACTAATGGAGCACGTGCAAGATGGCCACCGCCTAGAACAACCACCACCCAACACGCCACCCTCCAAGACTTTTGTTCCAACGGCACAACGGCCACTGGTGCTGGAGTGGGGTCATGATTCTCGCCTTGGTAGGCCATCCCGGGCGACACCGAACCATGGAACTAATTAGCTGTACATTCTGGTGGCCGTCTATAAGGGAGGATGTTGCAGGTTATGTCGCAGCCTGTTCCATATGTGCTGCCCACAAAGTCGACAACCAGCGCCCCCAAGGGCTCTTGCACCCCCTGTCCATACCCCGTCGCCCCTGGTCACACGTCTCTCTTGACTTTGTTACGGGGTTGCCCCTCTCCAATGGTTTTACAGTTGTACTCGTCATTGTGGATCGTTTTTCAAAGACCTCACGTTTTGTACCCCTACAGAAGCTCCCAACGGCCCGGCAGACAGCAGACGCTCTCGTTAAAGAGGTGGTTCGCTACCATGGCACGCCTGAGGAAATCCTATCCGACAGGGGTCCACAGTTCATCGCCAGATTCTGGAGGGCCTTTTGGCAGTTAATGGGGGTAACTGTTCGTCTCACCTCTGGGTATCACCCCCAGACTAATGGCCAGACTGAACGAGTCAACCAAGAGATGGAGAAATATCTCCGATCATATTGTTCTTCTAACCCTACCACCTGGGCAAGTTACCTGATGTGGGCGGAGCTGGCTCACAACCAGCTAGAGTCTTCATCCTTAGGAATGTCTCCTTTTGAAGCGCTTACAGGATACCCTCCAGTGTTGTTCCCTACCTCGCCAACAGAGGGCCCGGTGCCTGCAGCGAATGCCTCAGTCCAGCGCCTTTGACGTCTCTGGAAAAAGGTCCGCCGGAACCTCGTCAGGGCCACAAACCAACACAAACGCCAGGCGGATCGAAAAAGAAGAGTGGCAGTGCTCTACAAACCTGGTGATCGGGTATGGGTGTCTACAAAGGGATTGCCTATGCCTGCAGAATCCAAAAAACTCTCACCTAGGTATGTGGGACCGTTCAGAGTGTCACGCAGAATTAATCCGGTGTCTTACATGTTGTCCATCCCTCGGTCAATGAGGGTCAGCCCTGTTTTTCATGTCTCTTTGCTACGCAAAGCCGTCTCTTCTCCTCTGTCTCTGGCATCCCAGAACCCTCCTCCACCTCGGAGGATTGATGGCACTCTGACCTACACAGTCAGAAAACTCCTCGATGTTCTACGACGGGGTCGTGGATTGGAGTTCCTCGTAGACTGGGAGGGCTATGGACCTGAGGAGCGGTCATGGGTCTCTCGGACGGACATTTACGACAAATCCTTGATCCAGGAGTTCTTCGACGCCCGCCCGGACCTCCCTGGACCGTCGGGTGCCGGTCCTCGAGGGGGGGGGTCCTGTCACGACTCAACACACAGCGTGCCCTCCAGGACAGCAGAGGGCACTAAGGAGTCAGAGCAAGGCCGGCTCAGCTGTGAGGAAGTGAACGGCCATGGTTAAAAGGAACCCTGAATTGTTTGTCAGTGCTCATTCATGGTTTGTGTGCTACGGGCGTTACCTCACTTGGAAACTTTTTACGGAAACTCTTTACCTGTGCTGGACCCTGCTTGCCCCGACTGTGGATTTTGGAATTACGATTTGGACTGTTCACTTGGACTCTCTTTTGTTTCATGGTATTGAACCCCGCTTGTCTCTGACCTCTCCTTTGTCTTGCCCTACCTGGAAACTTCGATTGTGCTGGCTGCTCTGTGTACCTTGACCCTGGACTGTGCCTTGACCTTGATTGTGGATTACCCTGGAACCAACCGTCTTGATGGACTTTAAGTTTGCCTTTGCCTCAATTATTATTTGACCCAGTGTGTGGTCATGACTGACTACTTTACGTGATTGAAGTAAATCAGAACCATTAAAAACTCTAAACTGCATCTGCGACTGTGCTCTTCATTCCAACCTGACAACATCTTATGAGGAAAGCAGTAGGAACAGCTGCAGTTAAGGTAACTACATGCCCCCTTCTCACACACACACAAACTGCGTAATTAGCAGGGATTCCTAGCTCCTGCTGTTGCCCACAGGTTTCCTGTGGAGCCCCTCCGCCGGCCCATCATGAGCAGCGGTAGGTACAGTACTGAAGGTACTAAGGCAGGGTAAAAAAAAAAACGCAGAGAGAAAGAGAGTGGAAGGGAAGAAACTCGAGAGTTGTGGCAATTGTGAAGGAGCAGCAACTGACCAAAGCTAAAGCTGGATGTCAACACAAGCCTTTTACCTGACACCCCCCCCCCCCCCCACCCCCCCCACCATCGAGTCCCCAGTGTCCTGTGCACCTGCCTGGCTGACTCAGAAAAAAGACAGCGCTGTACTGTGAGACAGGAAAGAATTTGGTGGGCCCGGCCGACCAGGGCGAGTGACAGTGATTTAGAGTTATTGTGTGGTGCCAGAGTGCCAGTGTGTTTAATGGGCACGGTGCAGAACTCCACTGTACTAACAGATTCCTGCCTTATTCTTTGACCTGTCCTCCATCTTTATGCAGAGAGGGGGGGGGGGGTGAGTGTGTGTGTGTGTGTGTGTGGGGGGGTTGAGTAGGGTTTGAGTGTGTGTGTGTGGGGGGGTTGAGGTAAGTGGACATGACCCATTTGTCAAGGAGGCAGCATGTTTCTCTTTTATCCCCCAAGCCAGACTAGGCTTGGGAAGGAGAGAAGAGGAAAAAAAAGCATTTACTGTAGGTCCTCTCAGGCACTGAGCCGGCCGTGTGTGTGTCACACTTCCTTCCTCTTCCTTCTCTTTCTCTCTCCATCTTGTCACACTTCAATGCACTCAGTGAGCAGATATCGAGCTAAAATCAGCATCGCCTCTCTCTCTCTCTCTGTCTCTCTCTCTCTGTCTCTCTCTCTCTCTGTCTCTCTCTCTCTCTGTCTCTCTCTCTCTCTGTCTCTCTGTCTCTCTGTCTCTCTGTCTCTGTGTCTCTGTGTCTCTCTGTCTCTGTCTCTCTCTCTGTCTCTGTCTCTCTCTCTGTCTCTGTCTCTGTCTCTCTCTCTCTGTCTCTCTCTCTCTGTGTGTGTGTCTCCTGTCTTTCTTTCCCCATAGTGTTGACTTCTCATTCATAATGTAAACAGGACAGCTATTGTTATATTTTATTTATAATTCAACCACACAGTTAAAGTAAACATGAAGGTTTGCGTTGGTGTATGTATGCTCCCTATAGTGTTAAATTCTCATTCATATTGTAAACAGAACAGCTATTGTTAATTGTAATTTCTTTTGGTAATTTAACCATACTTTAAGAGGAAATACCGGTATGTTCGCTCGGGTTTGTGTGTCTGTATGCTCCCTACAGTATTGCCCTCTTGCTCATATTGTAGACAGGACAGCTATTGAGAATTGGAATTTCTTTTGGTAATTCAACCATACAGTGATAGTAAATATGTGTTTGTGTATGTGCGCTCCTTACAGCGTAAACTCCTCATTCATATTGTAGACAGGACAACTATTGCTATTTTTAGTTTCTATTGATAATTCAACCATAACGTAAGAGTAAATATGGATTGCTAGTGTTTGTGTGTTATGTGAGTGTGTTCTTGTGTAAACTTGTTAAGATAATTTCTTTATCAAGTAATGCACAGAGTCGTTGGATTCAAAGAAATTACAATAGTTTAATGCTTGCCAGCAAGGAGACAAAGTCTGATCGCAATACAAAGTTTGTCTGTTAGCATGTTGTGTTAGCTACCTATTTAAACAGACGCGCTCTTGACAGTCATTGGTTAATACAAAGGCATGCAAATGTTCCATGGCTCTTCTTCATTGGCTCCTTGCATAGACCTGGTGCGCGTGTGTGCGTGCTTGTATACATGTGTGCGTGTTTACGACATCAACCCAGATTGAAACACAACAACAAGATCTCCGGTCCTGGGGTCGTAAAAGCTCCTTCACATAGGTGTCAAGCAAATGGTCAACAGACCTTGCGTCTCCACCTATAGTCCTTGTCACACAGTATCTCCTTAAAACAACCACGACCCCCAACATCCTCTTGTCTTAACAAATGCTCAACCTTCCCCCAGGAAAGCATAGAGTTTAGCTTAGGGGGCTCTGTTATCTGCTGACAAAGAATGCTAGGCATCTGTATTGTTCAGTATAAAACATCACATCCTTAATTTCTCCGACATTTCCCCCCTGAATATACTGAAACATACAGATGATAACATCAAACCATGGTTAATAAAACATAGGAAAAAGAAATAAAGTCATGCAGACAAGAATGCATTCAGACATAACGGGAAAACCCTATAGGGCAAAACCCGTTATCACTTAATCTAGTGGTCATTTGACGTCTATGCATCCCATATAAGAGTAGGAAAAAATATAAAAATCACATCATCATACGCAGAGATATATATATATATACAGTTAGGTCCATAAATATTTGGACATTGACACAATTTTCATCATTTTGGCTCTGTATACCACCACAATGGATTTGAAATGAAACAATCAAGATGTGCTTTAAGTGCAGACTTTCAGCTTTAATTTCAGGGTATTTACATCCAAATCAGGTGAACGGTGTAGGAATTACAACACATTTTATATGTGCCCCCCCCCCCCCCCCTTTTAAGGGACCAAAAATAATTGGACAAACTAACATAATCATAAATCTAATTGTCACTTTTAATACTTGGTTGCAAATCCTTTGCAGTCAATGACAGCCTGAAGTCTGGAACCCATAGACATCACCAGACGCTGGGTTTCGTCCCTGGTGATGCTCTGCCAGGCCTCTACTGCAACTGTCTTTAGTTCCTGCTTGTTCTTGGGGCATTTTCCCTTCAGTTTTGTCTTTAGCAAGTGAAATGCATGCCCAATTGGATTTAGGTCAGGTGATTGACTTGGCCATTGCAGAACATTCCACTTCTTTGCCTTAAAAAACTCTTTGGTTGCTTTCGCAGTATGCTTCGGGTCATTGTCCATCTGCACTGTGAAGCGCCGTCCTATGAGTTCTGAAGCATTTGGCTGAATCTGAGCAGATAATATTGCCAGAAACACTTCAGAATTCATCCTACTGCTTTTGTCAGCAGTCACATCATCGATAAATACAAGGGAACCAGTTCCATTGGCAGCCATACATGCCCACGCCATAACACTACCTCCACCATGCTTCACTGATGAGGTGGTATGCTTTGGATCATGAGCAGTTCCTTCCCTTCTCCATACTCTTCTCTTCCCATCATTCGGGTACAAGTTGATATTGGTCTCATCTGTCCATAGGATGTTGTTCCAGAACTGTACAGGGTCTTTTAGATGTTTTTTGGCAAACTCTAATCTGGTCTTCCTGTTTTTGAGACTCACCAATGGTTTACATCTTGTGGTGAACCCTCTGTATTTACTCTGGTGAAGTCTTCTCTTAATTTTTGACTTTGACACAGATACGCCTACCTCCTGGAGAGTGTTCTTGATCTGGCCAACTGTTGTGAAGGGGTTTTTCTTCACCAGGGAAAGAATTCTTCTGTCATCCACCACAATTGTTTTCCGTGGTCTTCCGGGTCTTTTGGTGTTGCTGGGCTCACCAGTGCGTTCTTTCTTTTTAACCCTCGTGCTGCCTTCGGGTCACATGACCCAAAGGTTCATAACGAACCATCGTTGTGTTTACCCAATTTTACCCAATACAAAAACAAATTAAAATAATTTTCTTTTAACCTTTGCAATGTGGGGGGTCTGAGACAGCCTAGCTGTTAAAAGAAAATGCTTCACTTTGTCTTTGTATGCGGTAAATCTGTCGCAATACGAAGGTGGGTCACAATGACTGATGGGTCAGAATGACCCGAAGATAACACAAGGGTTAAGAATGTACCAAACAGTTGATTTGGCCACACCTAATGTTTTTGCTATCTCTCTGATAGGTTTGTTTTGATTTTTCACCCTAACGATGGCTTGCTTCACTGATGGTGACAGCTCTTTGGACTTCATATTGAGAGTTGACAGCAACAGATTCCAAACACAAATACCATACTTGAAATGAACTCTAGACCTTTTATCTGCTCCTTGTCAATGAAATAACGAACTCCCATGAGGGAATAACATACACCTGGCCATGGAACAGCTGAGCAGCCAATTGTCCAATTACTTTTGGTCCCTTAAAAAGGGGGGGGCCACATATAAAATGTATTGTAATTCCTACACCGTTCACCTGATTTGGATGTAAATCTTGATTGTTTCATTTCAAATCCATTGTGGTGGTATAAAGAGCCAAAATGATGAACATTGTGTCAATGTCCAAATATTTATGGACCTAACTGTATGTAAAAAAACAATAATAATAGGAAACAAAAATGTTTGTACTTCAAGCCTGTCGGCAATATCATCGTTTAACCCTTGTGTTATCTTCGGGTCATTCTGACCCATCAGTCATTGTGACCCACCGTCGTATTGCGACAAATTTACCTCATACAAAAACAAAGTGAAGCATTTTCTTTTAACTGTCGGGCTGTCTCAGACCCCCCACATTGGAATGGTTAAAAGAAAATTATTTTTATTTGTTTTTGTATTGGGTAAAATTAGGTAAACACAACAATGGTTCGTTATGAACCTTTGGGTCATGTGACCCGAAGGCAGCACGAGGGTTAGCACTTCGCCAGATTTTCATTAAACGAGTCATGGTGAATTCACTTAACATCTTTGGATTTCATACATAGGCATCATCATAGGTGTCATGAGCATGGTCATTCATCCTGTCATAGTCATCATCAGCATGGTTCTGCAGCTGTTGGTACATAGTTTTAGTAAGGGCTTTATCTAACAAACGGGCCACTAAACCTCTAAAGCATGGTTTACAACAACAACCACAAGTGATGAATATTGCCACTGCTATGGCCAAAGACATCAGCAGTGAAGAGATGAATGTGCTCCACCGGCTGAACCGGCTCTCCATCATACGAGTGAATGGATCATCAATTCCAGAATTCTCTGCCAGTTCCTCTGAAAGAGATGTAAGACCCTCCAGAGCTTTTGTTATGCTCCCATCAGGAGCAGTGTTATTAGGGATAAAAGTACAACAATGTGTACCAAATATCTTACAGACACCTCCTCTCTCCGATAACAACATATCCAGGGCCATTCGGTTCTGCCATGCCATCAGAGAAGTGGGGCCCAGTTGCTCTGCAATACCTTTAACATCATCTCTAGTATAGTTGATAAATCTCTGTTGGTTGTAATAAATATAGTTAATCCAATCAACATTCTTATTAACGGTTGACCACCAGAACAGTAGGGATTCGAAGCCTGCAGCCACCTGATTTCTTGCCTTATATTCATCAGGAACTCCACGTGGTACCCCTATACCATCTATATAAATATGAGGATCAAATGCTCCTCCTGGCACCTGAGAGCGCCTCCTCCTGGTGATACCCTGCTCTGAGAACTGGTGAGATAAGGACCTAAAATCAGATGTGGGGAAGAGATGAAACGGAATGAGTAGTTGAGTCTGTGCACGGCTACCATGCCACTTCGCTGGAAGTTGAGGACGTCATTTCATGTCTCCACACAACCACCACAAATTTGCTCTCATTGAGGTAGTTGGATTGCCTTTTATAATAGTGGTTCTTTGTGCCAGTGTAGGATTATTAGGGGGACTCGCAGCATACCCCAAATCCGTTGTTCCAGTGTTACATATTGTAACCATACAATAAAAACCACAGTTTTATGGACAAGGACCTGGATACCACATTTTGATCCTACCTTTCCCTGTTCACTGTCTCCTGTCCTTTTAGCCTATTTTAGTTCACACCCTAAGTGTCTGTTGGCCGTTGTTTACTTCACTGAGTTTGAGACGGGCCTTCCAATAAAAGTAAGACTCCCCTTTGTAATCAGACTTGTGCCTCAAGAGACGATGGTGAGTAACTAATCTGACCCTATATCAATGTCCCTTACTTTCTTACAATGTGACAAATGTATCCAAGACGTCCTCTCTGCTATTTTGACTGCAGTGGGTGTGGTGAGTAGTACCTGATACGGTCCCTCCCACCTGGGGCTTGACCAGTTTTTTCTCTTAATGACTTTAATCAGCACCCAGTCTCCTAGTTTGACTCCCCCGGAAGTCTGATCCACTGCATCACCTGGATTAGAATTAGCACAAGCAACTTCTTTGCCTATTAGCATTTTGTTCATGTATTCTGCCAATGTTTGATCTGCCTCCTCATCGTTCCTCGTAAATGGTTTAAGTTGTGGTATTATATAAGGTCTCCCATAAATCATTTCAAATGGTGTTAGTCCTGCTGATGTTTTAGTAATGCGCATATTTAACACAACTAATGGTAAACAGTAAATCCAATTCTTTCCTGTCTCTTCCATAGTCTTCCTTAATTTGTTCTTCAAAATACCATTATGTCTTTCCACTAGACCTGCTGATTGTGGATGATAAGCACAATGATTTTTTAGATTAATACTTAGATGTTGTGCTATCATTGTGATGGTATTGTTAACAAAATGACTCCCATTGTCACTATATACTCTTTCTGGTATCCCAAACCTTGGAATAATATCCTTTACTAACGCTTTAGCCACTGTTAGAGCATCTGGTGTTGAGCTTGGGAATACTTCAATCCATTTTGTAAACATGTCAATAATAACTAAACAATATTTCCTTCCTTCACACTTATTTAGTTCAATAAAATCCATGCATATGTACTGAAATGGATATTGAGGTTTTGGAAATTGTCCACGCTTTGGTCTCTCATTTCCTTGAGTGTTGTGTCTTGCACAGATAGGGCAGGTTAACCCTTGTGTTATCTTCGGGTCATTCTGACCCATCAGTCATTGTGACCCACCGTCGTATTGCGACAGATTTACCGCATACAAAGACAAAGTGAAGCCTTTTCTTTTAACCGTTGGGCTGTCTCAGACCCCCCACATTGCGAAGGTTAAAAGAAAATTATTTTAATTTGTTTTTGTATTGGGTAAAATTGGGTAAACACAACGATGGTTCGTTATGAACCTTTGGGTCATGTGACCCGAAGGCAGCACGAGGGTTAAACAATTTTTTTAGAGTAGTTTATGAACCCATAGGCTGTAAATACTTAAGTTATCAGTCCTACCATCCCCCCTGTTGAGACATGATTTAATCCATGGCTCAATACAGCCGCATAACGAAACAGATTCTTTGGTAATATAAACTTGCCGTCTTGTCATTTATATAATCCGTTAGTAACGGTTGCCCCGTTGGTTAACCATTTAGTCTTTTCAGATTTAGGGGACACATCTTGCATATCTTTCAACACTGTCTCATCTACATAGTTCGGCGTATCTGATAGTGTTAACATGTCCTGCATAGCTGCTTCCTTAGCTGTGGCGTCAGCTTTAGCATTGCCTATTGAAATTGGGTCTGATTTTCCAGTGAGCGCCGCACACTTGCATATAGCTACTTCCAGAGGTAGCTGGATAGCGTTAAGTAATTCAAGTATTAGATCTTTGTGGTTTATGTATTTTCCTGTTGACGTAACCATACCTCTATTTTTCCACTGTTGTGCAAACACATGCACAGTTGAGAAGGCGTACTGGCTATCAGTATAAATAGTCACAACTTTTCCTTTTGCAAGTTTTAATGCTTCTGTGAGGGCGATCAATAGGGGTTATGCGCAACATTCTTCCGGGTTCTACAAAACAGATGTAACTACTTCCGGCCGTCCGCTACTGACGTAAACACAGCGTAGTAATGGCCACCTTCGGTGTTTACAGGAGCTAATGTTACCCTTAAATACAATTTCCGATGTACACCGTATTGACAAACGGACGTCCAGAGCCCCGAGTACTCTGTTAGACAAGGTATTTAAGTTTTACGCCTCCTCATTTATTCATAATTATGAAGGTATGTAATATGTGTAGCTTTTGCTAATGGCATCGGATATAACGATAGTGTTAGCTAACTATCAGTAGTTAGTTTAGACTTGTATGCTATCAGTAGTTTAGTATTCTATTTTTGCTCGCAGACGATTAAAACAGTCAAACGAAGACTGCATTTGAGCGATGGGGTTATAGTACCAACAGTATAATTACTACGATGTCCTGTGTGTTTATGCTGGTCAACCGTTATGTAATCCATCAGACTGTAGGTCTAATGTGTCGACTGTAGGTCTAATGTAGACTGCTGTTCTGGCAGGTGTTTCAGATTTCTAAAATATTGTTAGAATAATGATAAAAGTACTGAATGGATGAATGCTGTATCTTCTTGTCCACCAGTTTCAAACAAAGACAGGTTGACCGGTACTATCAGTGTCAGAGCAGCTTGTCACAGGTCCATGCAGAAGAATGAAAAACCACACCGCTTGAGAGTAGGATAATGTTTATGGATGGGTTTGGGTATTCTGTTCAATTTTGCAGTCTGTTCCAGTTCAATGACTGCAGCATAGCATGCGTTCATCAAGCCTCTCGGAACGAAAATATTTACATTAAAACTGCTTTCATTTGACCATGAACATGTTCTCGACTATGTAAACATTCTTCTGAGACACTTGATAAATGGCTATAGTCTACCTGTTAGTGGAGAAGTAAGGTAATTGGGGCAAAGTTGATTGACAGTAAATCTTTCTATTGCAACATATTTGGTATGGTATACCTCACCTCGTATTGTAATAGACTTGTAGGAAACCCCTTGTCAACAAACTTACCCCAGCAACTTTACTAGGCCAATTCTTAATTCAGCGGTATCTGAATAGTAGCAAAATTCACTTCAAAAACAATTCAAAGGATACATCAGTATCAATGTTTGTCTAATTGTCTCTTTGTGTATTTTACACAGATAGTGCTACGTGATTCAGAACCTGTCGTCATGACTTCCAGTCAGTGTTTGTGCAAAGCTGGCACAGCAGTGTGTAATGACACTGCTGCACTGCTCTTTCAGACAGCTCATTACTCAGAGCTCAATATCCAGGTTGTCCCCCCTGTTCATGCCTGCACAGAAACTGAACAACAATAGCACAAGCCCAGAACTGCAGTAAGGGTTGAGGCAAATGTACTGTATATGTATGTAAGAGTTAGGCTATGTATGCAGCAATAAAAATTGTAAATTGCTAAAAGAAAGTATTGTGATCTAAGGTCAGAAGCATTTTGAGGTGCAGCGTAATATAGTGGAGACTCAGTTTATTTTCCGAGCGGTAAATGGGACTGCACCCGACTACATCAAGTCTCTCCTCCAGCCTTACACCCCCACCCGCCAACTACGGTCTTCTTCTGACAACCGTCTGGTGGTCCCACCGCTCAAGAGCGCCCGGTCCCAACACAAGCTCTTCTCCTGTCTGGCCCCCCAATGGTGGAATCAATTCCCCACCTCCATCAGAGACACTGACTGTCTCTCCACCTTCAAGAAAAGGCTTAAGACGCACTTGTTCCGGTACTTAGGAATGATTGGCTGGACCTGATGTTAGTTTCCTCCAGGATCACAATGACTCTTATTGAGAGACTTGTTGCTCTTGTTGGTTAGTTGTAACTGACTTAAAGTTATTGTACTCGCTGTGAATTATATTATTGTTGCTTGCTTTTTCTACAGGTACACACTTGCACTTCTGAAGTTCATGTTGTTTAATTGTAACTTGTCTAAACATGCTCTTATGGTACTTCCCTTTGGGACTTATTTGGTTTTTCACAATGTATGCTTCATGTTTTGGCTACCCGCAATGTTTGGGGCTATCTCGTTGTTATGATCAGTGACCTATGCACTTTTGTAAAGCTCTCTCTTGGAAGTCGCTTTGGATAAAAGCGTCTGCTAAATGCATAAATGTAACTATCCCTCCAACGTCAACAGCTGCAAAGTTCCATAGTCTTTGGGTCTTTTGCCAAATGATGGAGTGGAAAGGGGGAAGTGAACGTATGGACCAAAAGACTGGGGGTGGCATGTTTTGGATGGGAGATTTATGCCAATAATGACCATCAGGTCATTAGCAGAAGGATGATTGGATGAAGATTGGGCCGATGTATTTGTCATATGAATGGTGTTTCTGCCTATTCAAATGAGAGCATATTCAATAAGTGTGGAGCTAATGTGCATATTCAAATTACTTTCAAAAGAAACTTGTAATAAAAAGTTACTTTTCATTTATACTTTTACTATGTTAAGTTTTATTGTGGTAGGAGTAAAGGAAAAAATTAAGCCTATTTGGGTGTATTTTGTGCATATTCGATTAGTGTATAGCTAATTTGCATATTAACATTCATTTTTAAAGAAACTTGTAATACAAAATTTGGTACTTGTCATGGTTGTTTCATTGTGTAAAGTTTCATTTTGATAGGAGTAAAGGAAAAAAATAGCCCCATTGGGGTGTAATGTTGCCTGGCCTTATTGGCACACATCTCGGATTGATGAGAATTTAACATATTTCATCAACTACGATTTCTTAGGACTTTTAGTATGTTGTTCTGGACGCCTCATAGAAATGATCTAAGCTGCAAAAAAAAAAGTTTTACAATTAGTCTGTTGTAAAACGCTACTTTGCCTGGACTAATAGTAACAAAGTTACATACTAGCTAGTTATAACAGTTACACAGAAAGAGACAATATGACAACGAAGTCCAAGTGGACTCAAAGAACGCAGTGTTCGGCAATCAACTGCAACAACTACCAATGTGACAGTATTTATGCCTTTCATCGCTTTCCCAAAGACCCTGACAGGTAAATTTTGTCGGTAGCGTATCTTATGCACCTGCTAACTTTAACGTTTTTTTTGTCTAGTAGTAGGCTAGTGAACTTAATTCCTTCTAGGAACTGCAGGTCCTAGCCATAGAAACCAGAATAATGATTTATATGGATATGACAGTAAATTAAAATGAGCTTCTTAAATTAATTTGCTGAATTCATATATTTCATTGATAACTTATTTGTGTATACTGTAGGCTAACGTTGTAATGTGTACTGTAGAGCTAGCGTTAACGTTACCTCCTGGGAAACGGTCTAACGTTAGGCTATTATAACGTTATATAAACTCATCACTGTCACACTTAGCCTAATGTAGAGAGTAATATAATTTATAAAATGCTTGAACTTCTCTGTCAATATAAGTTCTTTGCATCACCAAGCGCTGCAGATGTGTACGGAAGTGAGAAGCGGAAACGATTACATCTGTTTTCCGGTTCGAACGCTGGGCGCTCCGCATAACCCCTATTCCGCAGCTTGTGCTGAATAGTTCCTAGGAAGTGGTTTAGCTTGCAAAACTTTGGTTTGAGTGACTACAGCATACCCAGTAGCATTTGTTCCATCAGGATTTTTTCTACTTGACCCATCAACATACATTGTGATTTCACTATCATCATAGGACGTGTCTTTCAAATCAGCTCTTGGCAGCACCTTCTCAGAAATATCTGCGAGGCAATCATGCGAATCTCCATCTGTGGCCACGGGCACTAGAGTGGAGGGATTAAGTGTGTTACATCTTCCAATTGTCAAATGTGGTTGAGACAATAATACTGTCATACAAGATAAATGTCTGGATGGCGATAAATAGGAAATCTTATTCTGTAATAGAATCACTGACACAGCATGAGGTACTCTTAAAGTGAGTGGATGAAATAGTACTATGGTTGCACTACTTTGAACCGCCATAGAGGCCGCCACAACTGCTTGTACACACGGGGGCAGTGCTCTTGCTACAGAATCTAATTTCGTAGAATAGTAGGCCAATGGTCTCTGCTTTGTCCCATGTGTCTGAGTCAAGACAGAAGTCATGTGTCCGTCTTTACAATCAACAGTTTGGGTAAATGGTTTTGTATAGTCTGGCAACCCCAATGCAGCTGAGCCTACTAAAACCCGTTTTATCTCCACAAAAGCGTTATCCACTTCTGATGTCCATTTTAAAAGGTCCGACGCTGCCATTGGTGACTCATAAATCAACGCAGTTAGGGGGGCGGTAATACCTGCGTAATTCGAGATCCAACTTCTACAAAAATTTGTTACCCCTAAAAACGACATCATTTGTTTTTTTTGTTCGTGGTTTTGGTGCTTGTAAGATAGCTGTTTTTCTGTTTTCATCCAAACATTTTCCTTCCTGTGTAAGATTATACCCAAGGTATTTAACGGTTTTCTGCCACAATTGTAATTTGTCCTTGCTTGCACGGTGTCCTTGTTCTGCTAAGAACTTCAACAATGCAAGTGTATCAATTTTACAATTCTCTTCTGTATCGGAAGCAACCAAAATGTCATCTACATAAAGTAAAATCTGACTATCCTTTGGTGGTGTATATTTGGCCAAGTTAGCAGACATAGCTTGAGAGAAAATAGTAGGAGATTCACAATAACCCTGTGGAATTCTTGTATAGGTATAGCGTTTCTGTTTATAAGTAAACGCAAACCAAAATTGACTATTAGGATGCACTGGTATTGAAAAGAATGCATTACTAATGTCAACCACAGAGAATATTCTACTAGTTGTCTCAAATCATTCAACAAGGTGTGTGGATCTGGCACAGTGGGGGCCCTAGGTATCACTGCTTTGTTGACAGCCTGTAAATCTTGTACCATCCTCCACCCGGAAGAGGGAGGTGACTTCTTAACAGGAAAGAGAGGGGTATTGCATGGTGAATCTAAACAAGGAATTATAACACCCGCTTTTAAAAGATTGTTAATGATTGGATCTATGCCTTCCTCTGCTTCTGGTTTCAATGGGTATTGTCTCTGATGTGGTCTAAAGGTGGATTTCGCTGTTATCTCGATTGGTTGAATACCCTTTATTAGCCCCACGTCTGCTTTCCCTTTAGACCAGAGACATTCTGGAACCTCCTTTAACGTCTCTTCTTGTTCCTCTGTTAAAGTAAACATATGTCAATCACGTCTAGGTTTGTCCTTCCCATCTAAATGTGTTGCCACTTTTGCATGGGTTGTCCAGTTCAGAGTTCTCGAGAAAATGTCTTTATCGGGTTGTTACTGCATTTACATCCTCAGAATTTACTGCATTTACATCCTCAGAATCCTCTAAAGCCAATATTTCTTTCTTTCTTTGGCTTTCTGTTACGTGCTCCCTGTAACCAATTTCTCGCCTGTTCTAAGCCATGTTTTTTTTATCAATTTTCTGATTTCCTCTTCCTTTAGCT
This sequence comes from Osmerus eperlanus, assembly GCF_963692335.1. Classification (NCBI taxonomy): domain Eukaryota; kingdom Metazoa; phylum Chordata; class Actinopteri; order Osmeriformes; family Osmeridae; genus Osmerus; species Osmerus eperlanus. The sequence goes on along the minus strand of NW_026911266.1, from coordinate 11,363 downwards.
CGGATATCTCTAACTAATGCGGAACAGCTATCCACACTCAGTTTACCATTAAATCTGAATTTGGTTCTCCATATTTTCAAATATTTCACTTTTTTTTTTCTCGTGAATTTGCATAAATTCAGCATCTTCAGTAGTCTCAACAGACTCTCCTTTACAACATGTACAACAATTACCCATGATTAAATTCGCAACAAGACTGTGGTTTATACAATTATACACTTAGTCCTCATAGACTATTACTATTTCCCCTTCAACATAAAAATTGGAATCCAAAGTCTACATATGCACCTAATACCACTCGTCAGAGAATGACAGCTTACACATGTATTAGAATCCTGGTTGGACAAGGCAACTTCAAGTCCATTTAAATAGGTACATATTAGTACCACCAAACCCAACACATTTCAACAAATCATCTCAGCAGCAATGAACACGCATATGCAGCACCTTTGCCCTTAACAACATGTAATTACAAAAAAAATATATATTTATATATCGCTCGTCAGTTTCTCTGTTTAATCTTTTTCGTGCTGCACGGAGTATATTCTTTACAGTAGCCTCCTCAATAAGGCTATGAACTTTTACAGGTTATATTTACTTCAATGGCATTCTCACAGAATTTATCAAAAATCTTTTCCATTTGGTTAGGTATTTGACTACAACCAAACTCAGATATATTTCAAATATCTCAATTCTGGTCGGTCAGATCATAACCAATTCTGCTGCCCGGCGCGCGTGTGTGCGTGCTTGTATACATGTGTGCGTGTTTACGACATCAACCCAGATTGAAACACAACAACAGGATCTCCGGTCCTGGGGTCGTAAAAGCTCCTTCACATAGGTGTCAAGCAAATGGTCAACAGACCTTGCGTCTCCACCTATAGTCCTTGTCACACAGTATCTCCTTAAAACAACCACGACCCCCAACATCCTCTTGTCTTAACCCTTGTGTTATCTTCGGGTCATTCTGACCCATCAGTCATTGTGACCCACCGTCGTATTGCGACAGATTTACCGCATACAAAGACAAAGTGAAGCATTTTCTTTTAACAGCTAGGCTGTCTCAGACCCCCCACATTGCAAAGGTTAAAAGAAAATTATTTTAATTTGTTTTTGTATTGGGTAAAATTGGGTAAACACAACTATGGTTCGTTATGAACCTTTGGGTCATGTGACCCGAAGGCAGCACGAGGGTTAACAAATGCTCAACCTTCCCCCAGGAAAGCATAGAGTTTAGCTTAGGGGGCTCTGTTATCTGCTGACAAAGAATGCTAGGCATCTGTATTGTTCAGTATAAAACATCACATCCTTAATTTCTCAGACAAAACTGTGTGTGGTTGTACGCCTACATTCTGTGTGTCGTACTTTATGTGCGCTCATCGGTACACAAGACAAGGGTCTTAAGCATTCAAACTCTGCTGACCCGAAGGAACTATTTGTATTGGGCCGTCATTGACAACCCTTTCATCACATAGATTTTCAGTTTCCTGGAGTTGAGTCTCTGTAAATAACTGGGAGGTGAGGTGAATTTGAAAGCACTTCTGAGCAAAAGAGAAAGCCGAAAAGACGACTGCAGATCAAAAGGGACAGGTTCAAGACCCCAAGCTACATACAGTAATGTAGGGGCCAGGAATTATTTCAGCAATAAAAGCCACGTCAACGCATTCTTGGATCTCCGTGAAACTTCCAGAACACGGAACCAACATCAAGCAGTTCAGTGGCTATGGAGGAGCAAGTTCATCTTGGTGAAGTTCTTGGTCTTGGGTCTTTGTCTTGGATTTAACTGCCACACCCACAGTCTCCATAACAACACAGACATGCCTTCCCACTGACTCACAAGCACGCACACACATCTGCAGCTCACGCACACACTCACGGTCAGACAATTGTGCTTGTTTGACCAACCACTCGTTTTTGAACCACTTAGTTCACAGTGACAGTGAACATACTGTACACCTCCTCAGTGATGACACAATCAGCCCTTCGGCAGCAACAACAACAATATACTGAGTTACAGTAAGAACTGCCAAAAGAACACTCTCATACAGCCAAAAGAATGACATCAAGTTTTGTGCCAGACCATTTTTACACACAACCCCCCACCGACCGTTTTCCCTCAGTATGCACTTGTGGTGAATGCTGTCTCATTCCAAATCATTCCGACTTATTTCAGTTGTTTATCTTGGAAAATCTTGTTTAGTTTGATTAATGTATAACATTGACTAATAAGTTTCTGGGGTGGGGCCCCCGAAAAACCCACCTGCATGTTTTTTTCTCTTCTTTTGTATCTTTATATTGTTTTAATCATTGTATAAATGCGAATAAACAAACAAACAAACAATACTGATGAGAGTCTTGATACCAATTTGCCCCCTTTTGTATCTCAGATAAAAGGACAGTGTCACCCCTAACCTTAAGCAGCTTCTGTCATGAAGACGAGCTCTGTGTCTTCATATGGGGGCCCTTGCAGCACAGGGGGTGGGAAGTACTCCACCAGTAACAGGAAGCATTACTCATCTCTCCCGGGTCCGAAGGTCAAGAGGGCTCAGTTGGTATGGCAATGGCAGCCAGAGCGCTGGGGAGGCAAAAGTGTGAAATCCTTCTTTCTCATTGGACAACAGAAGACAGAATTAAACATGGCGTTTTTACGACTTTCCCTGGACTGTTGCCAGCGACTACCTGGATGTAACCAAGGCAACGGAGGGCAAGGACACGTGAGGTTGAAGACGGGGTGGGCTGGACGGCGAACGCCGTGGTTCCTCTTGTCTGGGCTGGGACACGAAAGCGAAAACAACATCAATCCTTGTTTAGATCCACCCTGTCTTCCAGTCAGAACACCAAACAGAGCCTTGCCCTCCACAGAGCCAGACAGACAGAGAACAAGCAGAGACACAGACTGGCAGACACAGAGAGATGGTCTGCCAAAAAATCCATCAGCTCAAGATCAACCACCCAGACGGTTAGATTTGTCACACACAGTGACACACGCAGGCGCCGCGCACGCACACGCACATGCCAGCACTCACCCACACACGTTCGCACACGCCTCACACGGTTCAGTACGGTACACCCTCGAAACCAACGCCTTTTCCTTGACTCCTACCCCCCCCCCCACACACACACACACACACATACATACACAGACATGCAAATTGACGTGCCTCTTATGGTGCATAATATTCCTGCCCCCACACCTCTCCCCCTCACAAGTACAGTCTGGAGAACGGCACGGTGCTTAGATGCTTCTTGTGTTCACTCAGTGTTTGTGTCTAATTGGATGAAAAGATGATGCAGAAGGAGGAGAGGGAAGAAACGAACGGGAACCAAAGTCCACGTCGCCCTCGGCAACAGAAACCAGCAGCTATTTGTTGTTGACATTTTTCCCTGTGTATTTTTTTCCTCTGCTCTGTTGAAACAGTAGCTTCATATATCATTCTGCACACTGATGCTTTTTTCATACCAGTATCTTGTTGATGTTATAAGTCCCGGTACATCACAAGGTTCCTTTTTGAAACCGCACACTGTCCATTTTGTAAAAAAAGTATTTGTGTGTGTGGGAAAGAGAATATTTGTGTGTGTGTGAATGGTTGTGTTTGCAGTCACTTACTGTAAAAGAGACTGGGATTACAGCAGCAGGTCTCTATGGATGCACCTCCAAATGGTACGATACTGAATGTGAGCGTTGCTGTACATGTTTTTACTCTGGTCGTGTCAAATGTTCAACACCTCCATCCAGCCTGTCATCATCCTGACAGGCGTACGGGAACAGTAATGACTGTAACGATGTCACGCGAGCAGGCCTTGCAGGGATGAACAGGGCAGGGGTGATTCTGCAGCAGAGTACAGAGGAATGAACATGCTGTTCCCTGCTGTAGGTTCATCCACGCGATTCCTCCTCCATTTGGACTGAACAGCACAGCAGCTGCCTCCCAGATTGGTGCCTTCCTGAATCTGTCCAAACACCGCTTGGCTGCAACAACCCCCCTACACACCAGACCAGTTACAGTATACAAGGAACCGAGAGAGAGGGAGAGGGAAAGGGATAGAGAAAGGGAGAGGTAGAGAAAGAAAGATAGTGAGCGAGAGAGACACTGGAAGAATAAAAGAATGGTTTTACATAATCAAGCAGACAGGAGCGATTACAGGAGCTTAGCCGTGGAGCACTGAACTGCACACATTCAGCCTCATTATGAAGTTAAACACTCCAAACTGTCACTGATGGCTTAATTACAGCTCTGCTGCGGAACAATTGCTTTACAGCCATCGCAGCGATCCACAAAACCTGCTTTCTAAACACACAGCGTTACCAGAGAAGACGCCGCCTCTCCTGCTTCCTGTCTCTCCCCCCGCTGTTGCCTCCCCTTGGCGGTGAAGCGCTGGTGATTAAGGCTGAGTTCTCACATGCCCTCCACTGCAGGCTATCAGAAGAACTTAGCGTCTGGAGGTAGAAGTGACCTGGCTTTAGCCTCTTCCCTCACCCCGTAACCTGGCTGCCTGGCCCCAGACAGAGGAGCAGGTCCTGCAGGCAGACAAACCTGCAGGCAGGCGGGGAGGTAAACAGAGAGATAGTCAGGCAGGCGGGAAGGTAGAGAAAATGGCAGGCAGGCAAGCAAGCAGGAAGGCAGGCAAGCAGGCAGGAAGGCAGGCAGGCAGGCAGGCAGGCAGGCAGGCAGGCAGGCAGGCAGGCAGGCAGGCAGGCAGGCAGGCAGACAGACAGGTACGGTACTTTGGGCAGTGGAATATAGACTCAGCACTTCTCATAGGTCCATGTCTGAGAACAAGCACCAGGGCTTCTGTTCTCTCGACTTGTGCGTTATGAAATCGGAGTTTGCTTCAAACCCACGTCTGGACCCGGACATGCAGATTTGATAAATCAATATGTCGCTAGGAAGGGGTGCGCAGAAGTGGAGAGCACAGCATGTTATCATGATTGTAACTGATGCGGTGAATCTTCTTCACTCTTTTTTTTTTTCTTTCTTCATCTCCTTATCTTTTACTTACCCGTTCTACAATCTACTGTCTGGGCTCACGTGCACACACACACACACACACACACACACGCATACGCACACACACCAACATGTCCTCCCTCCCTCCCCTTAAGGCCTTCATTAGATAAAAGGAAAACAGCTCTTTCCAGAGCTGCAGTGCAATTATTCAGTGTAGTCAAGCATGTCTCTGTGTGACAAAGCAAATTGCTTTTTCAGTTTGCTGTTCCTGATACAGATACAGGCTTTCAAAATCGGAGAGGAAGACTCGCACCACTGCTCCGAGCGCTGCGAGAGATACCAGCAGTTATTTACCTCACTGAGTGCCCCGGTGTGTTTTAAGATGACCGTGTCTGTGCATGCGTCGGTCTGTGTGTCGTGGCACAGACGAGCATGCGTTTGAATGCAAAATCGGTATCGCAGTCACGTGACACCGGCGTGTGATTCTCCGCATCGATACCCCTTTGCGGTTACCATATTATGATAGGTTATGTTATTCGATTCAGGATTTACAATCCTATTTTCGAAAAGGGGGAAGTCGGCACACGTTTGCGCATGAGCATGAAAGCGTGCTCATCAGATGCTTGGGGACCTTGGTAAGCCGGTGTGACTGGGTGAGGTCAGGTGCATTGTCCTGAGAACTGAAGGCGTGCAGGGGCACTTTCTCCAAACTGGCACATGATTATCCTTCCCTTCATGTCAGGGTGAGTGAGAGAGCTGTTCATGGCCACTGAGTCCGTATTTATCTTATCTGGACGTTCCGTACAGCCCGGAGCCAATCAATACCGCAAGGACCGGGAGATGCAGGAGAAATCATCAGAGGAGAGGGAGCACAAGGAGAGAGCGGAGCCGGGAGCATTATTTGTGTTGCCTGCCAGTTTGTGGCCACACACAGGGAGAGTAATGGTTGTTGGGGAACCTGGGAAAGCTCTTCTACTGTAGGTTATGAGTGCAGCCATTGATTCAGTCATGATTATTGACTCTGGGGGATATTAGCTCATCTTATAGATTAGTCAGGGATGATGTTATCTTATGCGGGTGATTATGGTTAATTGAAATGGAAAGGACGCAAAATGTTTACAAAGGGGATTATTCGAAATGAAATTTGTTTTGCAAACCACAGGGCGTTTTCGGGGCTTTAAATGACTTGAGGTCTGCAGGTATGTCATACTGAGCAGTTGTGCTTGCTGTTGGACTCTGGATTTAGCCATGGCAGAGCGAGGCGGGGTTGGGTGGGGAGAGGAAGAGAGAGGTATTGATTGCGAGGAGCCAGCTTACCAGGCAGGGGACCTGGGGAGGCCGTAAAGCACTGGTACATGACCAGCCGTACCGGAATCTACTTCTGGGCAGTCTGTTGTCATGGAGATCTGTTGTTGTCATGCCGACAGGCAAGCCAGAGAGGGAGTAGAGGGAGAGAGAGAGAGAGAGAGAAGGGGGGAGAGGAGAGAAAGAAAGAGGGAGGGAGAGAGAGACAGAGAAGGGGGGAGATAAGGAGAGAAAGGAGAGAGGGAGAGAGAGACATGACAGAAAAAGACAGAGAACGACAAAGAGAGCTGCAGAGAACTTGCGTTTTGGTTTCAGTGACGTGGTCAGGTTTAGGTTCGTTCAAATCCCAGTCCCCCACCAAGACATGGGGGCAGGAGGAGTGCTGGGGCTGACACACTGAACTGGAGCAGGATGGCAGGGAGTGAGGGCAGTCCTGTCTATGGTGGAGATGGAAGCTAAGGCCGACACTCCATGGGGGGACTGACAGGGCAAGAGATTGGACTTGAAACTGGTTGCACAGTCGACTAAAGACAGCTCCAGCACACAGGTTCAACAGCGGAATTCATGCTCTCTCCTGGTGGTGTGGAAAACTCGACCCGGGCACTTCAAAATCCCCCTGATTTATGCCTGTGGTTGCGATCCATGTGACCGGAATATCAGATTGACTCGACCGATGTAGAAGCGCCTGTGTCTAAGAGAAGAGGGAGGAGACAGGAGAGAGGGGGGAGAGTGAGCTCAAAAAGATTGAGCGATGTGGGATCAAGAACAGGGAAAGAGAGAGAGAGAGAAAGTAGATTGTAAGAGAGAGAAAAAAAGATGGTTTCAGAGTGAGCAGAGGTACATACTTGGAGGGAGGGAGAGAGAGAAGGAGACAGTGCCACAGAGGAGGTAGGGACAGGAGGGGTGGTGCGAGCGGAGGGAGGGAGGGCAAGGACACCGAGAGAAAAAGAGATTGAGCACTGTTCTGCTGCGTGGAAGCAACTGACCGCTCTAATTATCATCTATTTTCTTCAAACATGGCCGAGCCTTTGTGAGTCTGTCTCCTGGGACACACCCCTCTCCTCATTTTCTCTGAGATTCAATTCCACTTCATACCTCTCCGTCTTTTACATATAAAACACTTTCTTCAATTATTCTTCCGACGTTCATATCTGTATTATTTGACGGGCGAGCCTATTCAGACTGACTGCTCATCTCCCCTAGCTCTGTGTGACTGGAATCAATCTGAGGCTCATTCCAGGAGAGGATGAATTTGTGTGCGTGCGTGTGTGTGTGTGAGTGTGTACGGCCGCGTGCGAGCGGGTGCGCTTAACTGTTGTGTGTTATTTCCGTGTGACTGTTGTGTATAATCGAAGTCAAAGAGATTAGAGAGAAAGGGGATTGAGGAAGAGGGTGTGTGTGTGCTTGTTTGTCTGTGTTTGTTTGTGGCGTGCTGGAGTGTGGTTGAACCGCACACGCTCACGTGCGGCTTGTGGGCGCTGGCAGGTGTGTGCGAGCACGCACGCTCTTCTTGGAAGCAGACATGCCCGTGGCGGTCAGAGCAGGACGTCGCGGTATGGCAGTGTGTCGAGGGGAAATGAAGGGACTTCCAGCTTACCTTGGCCTGGGCTCTCCCCTGGGTAGGATAGCATGCTTTATTAGAGATCAAATGGGACTATAATTACAAGGTGGAAGCTTCTCCTCCGCGATCGATCCCAAACAAAAGGAACATTCCTACCAGCAGCAGTTAACTGGAGGAGCCCGCCGAACACTTTGGCAGCTCGAGCTCGCTAACACGCTATTCCCGGTGAGAGGTTGACCACAATGGGCATGGCTGGGTACCTCTTTGCTTGTGACTGGATTGTCTCTGCCAATTACCGACCCCTGTGGAACGCCACCTTTTATACCGCAAGACTGGTGAAGGCTCCCAGCTGGCAGGACCTTTCCATATTCAATGAGAGAGCTGCCGTCGACAGAGAGGGCTCGGAGCGCAGGTGAGGCCTGGTGCGCTGGGCTCCTGCCATCAGGGGACAGGACGGGATTGGCCCAAGCTTTGAGCCGGCACAGGGGAGATGAGAGATGAAGGGGATGTGAACAGGTGTATGTGTGTGTGTCATATGCGTGCGCGTCTGTGTGTGTGTGTGTGTGCATGAGGTGTAGACGTGTGAAGGGTGTGTTTGACGTGTGTGTCGGCGTGTGTGTCGGCATGTGTGTCGGCGTGTGTGTCGGCGTGTGTGCGTACATGGGGGGGCAGGTCTGCTCTTCAAGCCTGCTGCCTGACAGTCTCTTGATTAACCCTCGTGCTGCCTTCGGGTCACATGACCCAAAGGTTCATAACGAACCATCATTGTGTTTACCCAATTTTACCCAATACAAAACCAAATAAAAATACTTTTCTTTTAACGTTCGCAATGTGGGGGGTCTGAGACAGCCCGACGGTTAAAAGAAAATGCTTCACTTTGTTTTTGTATGCGGTAAAGTTGTCGCAATACGACGGTGGGTCACAATGACTGATGGGTCAGAACGACCCGAGGAGAACACAAGGGTTAATGAGCAGCTGTCGACCATCACTATTCATGAGACCTGTCACTCACCTCCTCTCTCAGAGCTCCTCCACCTGAAAGCCCCAGCCTCTCATTAGCTCCACGCACGCCCCCCCCCCCCCACACACACACACACTCAATCACAAACGCAACAAAAACATCCAGGAAACAAAACCTGCACCTTTGATACCATACACACATCCGATACAGACTGCTGCTCAAAGGGAAATCCAGAAGACCACTGCAGGTTAGAGTCTGGTGCCTAGCCGCTACATGAAGAAGTCCACTGGCAACAGTCCTCTGCTCTCCTCGGGGACAGTTTCCCAGCACTGCTGCGTGGCTACATGAACCCGTGCGTTTGTTTACCTCAACACCTGTGTTTGTGTTGAGCAAGATGCTCGCGTCGGTTTGCGCTACTAGCATGTTCCATGGGTGAAACATGAGACAGGGGAATAGAGAGAGAGTTGTTGCTGTACAGCTTATGTTACGTCGCCTTCTATCAACCTTTCTGTGTACCCTATCTGATATTGCATCTTACACTGTGTATTGCTCAATTTCTCAGGTTTGTTGTTGAATGTGTCAATGTTCAGGACTTTACCGTACTTACCAGCTCGCAATGAAAACCACGTACCATGTAACGCCAGGAAAGAACACGATGCTATCTTGATTTACCACTACTGGTTACAGCCGTCGGCCTCCTCATGAATGCAACTTATGTAGTCGATGGTAGTAAATTCAGCAGCCTCACGGTCCTGTGTCTCCCAGGTCCCCCCCCCCCACCCCACTCCCTCTGTTTCCTGCAGGCCTGCTATCATGGCGCCTTCTCCTCGTGCACTTCACCTCTGCACTGTACTGCAAGATTTACGGAAAGCGTCCAGGCCTTCATAAATAGCTGCCATGTACGATTCCCTCTGATAGAATAACAACCGTGTCAGCGTTTGTCCTGAGGCCCTCGCAGGACAAGGTGCATTGATCATCCTCCGAGTGAGCCGGTGGGAGATGACGGGAGAGGGGGATGGAGGAGAAGGCAATGGAGGAGGGGGAGGGAGGGAGGGACGGAGGGAGGGAGGGAAGGAAGGAAGGGCTGATGGAATATAAAGGTGCGTGCGAAATACGGTTCACTCGACTCACAGGAGAGAGCTGGTCTGTTGGAGGGCTGAATGGAGATTCTAGCATCCAAGTAGCATCCATGTAATCAGAATCAGAAAGGGTTTTAATCGCCATGAAAGTTTGCACAAACAAGGAATTTATTTAGGCAGGAAAAGTGCATACATTACACACATAGGAATCTTAAAGCTTGAGTCTTAAGTGAGTCTGTCTGACCCAGTACGCTGCTCCCATCGTTATTACACGGTCCTCCTCTCCCTTCACTGACTCCCATGATTTATATGTGCAAATCATCTCTATTGAGCGGTAGAGTCAGGCACTTTCTCTCGCCTTCCCCCTCTTTGTCTCTGTCTCTCTCTGTCTCTCGCTCGCTCGCTCTCTCTGTCTGTTTCTCTCTGTTCCGCACACACACACACACACACACACACCAAGTGCTGGCGTCAATTCCAGTGATTTGTTTCAGTTCCTGATCGGGGGCAGATTTGATCATTACCACTAGATGAATACGTCTCGCTGCTCTGAAAGACGACGTTCATGTTTAAATTGCCCTGAGTGATTCGAGGTGTGAGCTCTCTCTCTCTCTCTCTCTCTCCTCTCTCTCTCTCTCTTCTCTCTCTCTCTCTCTCTCTCTCTCTCTCTCTCTCTCTCTCCACGTCCTCCCTGCATGGCTGGTTAATATGGGCCCGTTGATGACCCCCTCTCCGAGAGAGCGCTCAGACGACTCTGTCCTCCACACTAAGGACTAAATTAAGCGAGTATGACACGGCACCGTCGGCTGTGCGGGCTGGGAGAGCAGGAACGGAAGGGGAAGCAATGCAATCTGAGGACAAGCCTGCCTGCTCGCACTCACACTCTCTCTCTGTCTCTCTGTCTCTCTGTCTCTCTCTTTTTCTCTCTCTCTCTCTCTCTCTCTCTCTCTCTCTCTCTCTCTCTCCTCTCTCTCTCTCTCTCTCTCTCTCTCTCTCTCTCTCTCTCTCTCTCTCTCTCTCTCTCCATTCCTTGCTCTCGCTCTCTCTGTCTGCCAGATAATCATTGGACTGTCTCAGACCCCCCCCCCCCCCCCCACCATTCGCCCATCGAGAAAATATTTTCTCGTCTTCCCCTTCATGTCCTTTTTTATAACCATTTTGCTAATGTTAGCCTTGTCGATAACTGCTTCGGCTGGAGAGGAGGATCTGCGGAGCACGTTTTCCCTCCTCTTCCTGAGACAAAGAGGCAGGGCACGGAGGCACTGCAGGCAGCTGAGATCCTCACGAACACACACACTCATGGCAGCACACTAACACGGCATGATGCTCCCAAATCTTCATTCTCCATCCTCATCCTCTAACATCCGTACTGTACGCACACACGGAGTGCGCGCGCACCCACACGCATGGACATAAACATATACTGTATGTGCCTCACAAACTGTATGTTCTCAAAAAGAGTCCAACATGAACAGTTTCTGCTGATCTACGATGAAGGAAAAAAACACACG